>NC_085975.1:15758749-16058749 GCF_910591565.1 Cydia splendana | reverse complement strand
TCTGCATCAGGAATGACCCGGAACGAGGGTCATGACCTCCCTCCCTCAAACGTTGCCCCAACTCACTCAAAAAAATTTTGGCCTCGGCACACCAACACCCGGACGTCTCCACTGCCAAAGGGACAAAAAGATATTTTGTTAGCAGGGCCGAGTACTTATCGCGCTTCCGAAGCGCCGCTAACTCAGCCGCCGCTCCTGCCGCCCGGACCGTCCGGCCCATGTGCGAGGCGGCAAACGTGCTGACACATTAAACCATTAGGTCTTTAAATTTTTAATTACTAATTTCAATAGTTATCAGTGTTATCACCGTGTTCTGCAAGAGCCAAAAGATAGGTGCGACGACGAGCGAAGCGAGGAGGAGCGTGTTAGGTTGACCGTGTAGTGACCAAACAAAATATTGTATAAAAGAACTTAATTTTTTTAATTAATAGATAGCTGTTTTCTATTTAAAATGTGCTTCATAAACGGTCTCCAATATAATTTCAGTTGCGAAATAAATACTTGGTACCTGCCTAAAAATAAACAAAAGCTGGACGGCATTAGTGCAGTGTGATGCGCGCTTGGAATCGGACGCGCTTCACTGCATAATATCGAATAAAATATTTATTCGCGATCGGCGTGACTTAAGTCGCTGCCCCGTACTTTTCGCGATGAGTTCGCAACAACTCATAGCGAATGAATTACTGGCGTTTGTACAGAACGCCGTAGACACCATGGATGAAGTCAGCATCAGGCAGATCTGCAAATCAAGTTTCAGTGAAGACGACATTTGCAGTGGCAAGGCGCTGCTCTTCCAGACGCTCGGCAAAACTGACCAGATGCCATCCCGTCGGAGGGATGGCGGCGTGAAGAGTCTCCAGGACATAATAAAACTGCTCAAGGAGACCGATCCAGACGACGTGCCTGCCTTCGTTGCGAAGCGGCTAGACCGGTTACCGCCGGTTACCTTTGATCACGTCGACGTCACCAGGCTGCTGAAGGACATAACATTCCTGAAGACGAGTCTGGCAGAAGTACAGGCTAAGTTAGAGGTATCTAATAATACCATCAGTGAGCTACGTTCCGAATTGGCGTTATTACGTAGCGCACATTCGGAATGTAGGTCAGATACCTCTAACATATCCGTGTGGCACGTTGCGCAGAATGTGTCCATCGGCGGTTTTGAACCCGCGAATTTGGATGCGTCGGCAATTGCTGAGCAGGCGACCGCCGACCCGCGCCCCGCCGCCCGCCCGTCTACGTCACCGGAGACGCGCACGTCACGCGAGAGTACGTTAACCCCGAAACGTTCCTACGCTAGTACTGCCGCTAAGCCGCCTGCTGTGTCCAAGCCTAAGCAGCGGCCGAAGAAAGGGGTGCAGAGCCTTCGTGATCCTGTTCACAAGGACCAATCACAGCCGACTATAAGGGAGTCGCGATGTGACGAGGACGGTTTCAAGAAGGTGGGGAAGAGAAGAAAACCGGCTCGTCAGAATCAGTGTGGTACCGCACCGACTGGACCGAACCATTTGCTGCGTCCTGCAACACCGTCGACGCTGCTGTATGTGTCCCGTCTACATTACCTTACGAAGGTCGATGACATCGTAAAGTATGTGAAAACGAAGACCGGATTCATCCTGAGGGTCGCAAAGTTGGAATCTCGACACAATGCGAATTTTAATTCGTTTGTGGTGAGCGTTCCGACTGACCATCTAGCGACCTTCACCAAGGAGGAGTTTTGGCCGAAGGGTGTCAAGTTTCGGCGGTTCCGCGGCCGGCTCCCTGACACTGCGGGGTTGCGTAATGCATCGCAGCCATAATGTGATATGTGGTGTTTAGTTTTTTAAAGTTTAGTTATAAAATATATTTTTATATAATATGTATGCTAGTTTTAAGGTATTTATGTATGGGCCATTAGTTGCCTGAAATAAAGATTTTCATTTCATTTCATTTCATTTCATTAAAATGTTGTCTCATATTGATATATTTTAAGGCTCTGTTTTTGTTGCCAATCTATTAATTTTAGTACCCACATACATTTTTTTAACTACTCAAATTCGATTAATTAGTTGACCGGTTAAATACGTGCCTTATAAATTTACTGCATTAATAATTGAAACCCATAAATTAGTCAATCTTCACTGCTCTACCTTTCCTACATAGTTAAATTAAATTAATATTAGGATCGTAAACCCGATTTAAGACAGTCCCTTTCATTCAATACAATTAGCACCTACTTGATATCCTTTACGTGCCGTTACATATCGTTTTCAACACCAGAGGGCCTACCGAGAAATACGAAAATCGAAATTTCGTTATCTACGTCTCTATCGCTCGAATTTGCAAGTGTGATAGAGGCAGATAACAAAATTTCGATTTTCGTTTTTCGCGGTAGGCACTCAATAAATAGGATTCGTGCTTTATACATAAATATTATACATACTTAGACACTGTTGTAAGCTTTTGAGCAATGGGTTTAGATAATAAAACTTTATGAACTATATGAGTTAATGAGTATTAAAAATAGACTTTCGAAATATCACCTATGTTTTTGTCACAACCTCAAGGAACCGTGCGCGTTGGAGGGTCTGACATCTTACAAGATGCCATCAAGATGTCATGCCATGTACAGCCTGAATCGGAAACAAATTATGTGCACAATGCACATGTACATTGCCAAAGCAAGTGCTACCATCTACCGTTCTCGTTGCTACTTTTCCTTGTATATAGGTTCTGCCATCTTGTTAGGTGTGGCAGGCGTGGCTCACTCCGCGATTTCGTCGCTTTGCTACAGGTAGCTAAAAGTACATCCGTTCCACACCAATTTTGGTGGCTAGCCATAAGCCGCGCGTGTTGCTGTCGCCACCTAGCGGCCATATCTGTCCTGATCGTAACAGACGCGTGCAGTCGGCATGCAGTTCCCATACAAGTTGCAGTCGGGTTGCAGTTTGTTCCGGCCCTACGGCTGCTGCTCGACGCAACGTTGGCGCCCCAACTAGCAAAATAGTCGTATAAGAATTGATTTACTCAGCCTGTAATCGTATAACAGCCGAGTTACGGTTGTTGAAGCACCAATATATCGTATAATAGCGGTTAACTCGACTATTTAGCAATTTTCGCTAATTAGTGCTATAATCATGTCGTATAAACGTTTATAGCACTATCTTTTAGCACTTTTATTCCACCTTTTAATAAATGCTGAGTTAGCGCTACTAAATCACTTTTATTCAGCATAATTGTTCTATTAAAATCATATAACAGCTATAGATTAGCTAATTGTCTGAATAAGGCGCTTTAATACAACTGTTACTCAACTCTCTTCTCTGTTGCTATAAAAGCCTATTAAAAGCAATCAAATAACCATTTGGCAACAATGCTGCTGTAACAGCGCGCTTATATCATAATTCGGGTAATGGGGTTCAAACCGCTGTTATAGGAGCTGAAGTGTATTTACAGGTTTTATTCAAAATGTATTCAGCTTAGAGTACTTTTAAAGAGTTTTGAACTACATTAACAGCACAAGTCAGCCATGTCGACGTTTCAATATAGTCCGGTGGCCAACTGCATGAAACCCTACCTGACAAAAAAAATAGAATAATCCTACTCTGTAGGGGTAGCTGACTTTTAGTAGCATCAACTGTTCTTGGTCGGCCGCGGCTTAATTTGGAAAATTTTGCGCTAATGGCAAAATAGTGGCACAAAAATTCATTAAAAAAAACCCATCGTATAATAGAATGAAACTTGCATGGTAGGATAGCTGCCTTTGAGGACAGCAAAACAAAACTAGTCAGCTACATCCTGTGTTGGCAGGTTCTTGTGTCCGACCGAATTTGTGGTACCACGTGACAGCTACAATTTACCTCATCGAAAAATAGAATCAAAACAACTGATTGTAATACCTACATTAAATTTGTTGACATATGTCTTGGTCGGCCTCACCTTAGCCTGACAGCGTTTTCAGTCCGTCCGCATTAAAAAAAAAGTCAATAGCAGCTATCCTACCATACAAGTGACATTCTATTTTTCGATGAGGTAAATTGTAGCTCACTTGGTACCACAAATTCGGTCGGACACAGGAACCTGCCAACACAGGATGTAGCTGACCACTTTTGTTTTTTTGATGAATATTTGTACCACTTTTTTGCCATTTGCGCAAAATTTGCCAAGTTAAGCCACGGCCGACCAAGAGCAGTTGAAGCTGCTAAAAGTCAGCTACCCCTACAGAGTAGGATTTTTCAATTTTTTTATCAGGTAGGGTTTCATGCAGTCGGCCATCGGACTATAAATCCATAAACATGGCGACATCATGTGCTATAAGTGTAGCAGTAAACGCAGTTACTCGACTTATAGTCGAATTAATGAGATATAGCAGAAACTAGATCGTGTAAGCAAATTTTTACTTATTTTTATTAATATTTTTTTATTGAAATTTAAGAAAATAGGCGGCCCATGAATATATATGAACCAGTGCCTTTGGTTTTATCAATAAAGTTTTTTTCGCGCTGGGTTTTACTGTATTACGTGTACTTACAGACAGTAAAAACTTATGGACACAATCACGGTAAAAATAAATGTCATGGATGACAGCAGTAAAAAATACTTAAGTACCTTTTTGTTTTATTAGACACGCGAAGACGATTAGGCCTCAAACTTAATCAAACAATTGAAATATAATCGCTTACCTGAGATCGTTTTTAGCACATATTAGTTGAATAAAAGCATTTACTGCACTCTTACACATTTAAAATGCCGAGTAAAAGCAATCCGGCTACCTTTACGAAACATTTTTGCTGAGAAAAAGCAGTGCGGCTGCTTTTATAGAACACTTTTACTGAGTAATAGTAAATTGCTAATGTTTATAGAACAAATAGTCGAGTAAAAGCGCTATCGTTACTATTAAAACACTAGAAGTGCTTTTATCCACTTTTACTCAACTCTTACAGCATCGATTTGCTTCTTATACAGCGCTTACTCGATTTTTATAACACTTTTAGTCTGTATAAGTGCGCCTTTTCGCGTTGAGTAAACGCTTACAGGACTTTTACTCGACTGTTTTTACACCGTTTATAGCACCAAAAAGCGAAAATAAAAACGTGCTCTCAACTTTTATAGCACATAGATTTGCTAGTTGGCGCTACTGCGCAGCGACGCCATTTTCCATAGCGCTGACTATATAGACGCTGACGCTCAAAAGACGCTAAAGTGGGGTCTCTCTAAATCCGTCATTGACCTAAATTTTAAGGTTTACTATATCTATTTCTATCAAAGATTCTCACGATATTACCATCAAATTAATTGCAAGTACTAATTAAATGACTACTGGAAATTCGAAAATAGTAATAAATAATAACATTGATAAATGCAATGAATACATTAAAATGATAAACAAACCGACTGCATGATTGAGAGTTGAAATATGTTTGCAATTAAGAAAACGTTATGGGGTCTGGTTCAAATTAGCATACCTATTTTTTTTTTACAAGCTTTTATTTACTTTCACCTGTCCCGCTGTCTGCCTATCTGTAATCAAATCTTGCAAGTTAAATTTGATCCACTTCCCGGTTTCCGATTGAGGTTAAATTTTGCATGCATGTATAAATCGGATGACAATCCAATATTATGGTACCATCGAGCTGATCTGATGATGGAGACAGGAGGTGGCCATAGGAACTCTGTGATGAAACAACGCAACCTAATTGTGTTAGGGGTTTTTAGAATTGTCTCGATGAGTATTAGTTGTCTGTCGTAAGAAAAGTACAGTCAGCGATAAAAACTAGTGACACGATGACACCATAATATTGCATTGTCACCCGACTTACGTATGTATGCAAAATTTCAGCTCAATCGGAAACCGGGAAGTGGATAAAATTTAACTTGCAAGATTTGATTACACACAGACAGACAGACAGACAACGGTCAGGTGAAACTAAATAAGAGCTTGTAATAAAACAAAAAAATAAAAGCTTGTAAAAAGGCCCCCGCGGCATTGTGCCAAAGATGCTGGCAGCAGTATGTACGTACATAAATACCTCCTTAAGACGAAAGTGAACCGGCCCGAAACTGCCTTTCCATACAAACGTAGTCGTACCATCATTTTCCTGTCTAGTTATTGACATTATTGAAAATATTTTGACTCCGTATTTGATGTAGGTATCTCAACGTGATATCAACCACAGCTATGCCCCTTCGTTTCTTTTTCGATTTTTTATTTATTATAAGAGTTAGGAGCTTTTAGAAAGTACCTATGGAATTTGTAGTCGCTCCTAATAATTCTTATAATAATCACATAATCGAAAAAAGTCAGTTCAGTTAAAATATACTTTATTCATGTATGCCTAGTAACAAGCACTTACGAATGGTTAGTTGTTATTACATATATATGGGGCATTATCTATGAAAAGGGACCTTATTGTCGATGGCGCTTACGCCACACAGCGTCGCGCGGCATTGTATTTATATCGGAGCATCTCTAATAATGGCGTAAGCGCCGCGCCGTCGACAATAAGGTCCCTTTTCATAGATAACGTCATATATTATCTTAAGCTAATTATCGGAGCAATTTATTGATGTTAATACCTATTATTCCATAGTAATATTGGATTATTATACCGATCAAAATTAATACCCAAGACAACATGGATAGGTCTTGTAAAAAAGAACCAAAGAAAAAATAATACCACACAAGAGATGACCCAGTACAGACGCTCCTGGCGACGCCATATAAGGAAGAAGAAGACGATCAAAATTAATATTAACAAAGAGAATAGATAGTATAGAGGGGTCCTGTCGTAGTAAATTTTGTAGTCACAGTAAATTGACTGCCATCTATCGACACACGACTAAAACTCAAAATGAAAACGTATAAAACTATCGAAAAAATTTATATACAGGGTGGAAAGGCACGACGATCCTTCCCGGAAGTATTAGGTCGTTTAAGTGATACAGAGACTATTGGTAATGGTAAGAATCGTTAATTGAGTAAAAAATAAAAATTGCAAAAATACTACTTTTTAACTGTGGTGATAACCCTATAGCATGTGCACATGACGGCTAGATTAAGGATCTCCGTCGGGAAAGCTCGGGACTTTACACTTTTTTCCGATCGTTGACAGTATCGCAATGATGTATGAATGACGCATAAATGTCAAATAAATCAAATGCATGCAAAAATATTACAAACAATTTTATTACTTTCTTAGATAATTACTTTTTTCCAATATTTAATACTATCTTCTTTTCACATACGGTGTTCAAATGTACCTCCATGTATTACAACGCCGCCGCAGCCCGTACCCGAGTATGTCGATGCACATGCGATATAGTGTATGCTCTTCGTCATTTATCCTCCGCAGAAAGCACCAATTAGCCTTTGTCTCATTTCGTCCGCAGTTTCACATTCCGTTTGGTTTGGTACACCATATCTTTTACACAGCCCCACAAATTTAAATAGCCACGAGCATCTAACATTTTTATTTGAAGAATATGACATTCAATAAGTATAGTTCAATGAAAATTTAATTTCAAACATCAGACGTCTTGTCTATTTCCTACCACGCAAGAAGGTTTGTTAGTTTGGTATTGAAGAAGTATTTATTCTTGATTTATTCTTAGTATTTCATTTTTGCAAGTTCATTTGGTGCAACTAACACAACCTACATGTAATTTTTTATTATTTTAAATAGTTTCCAATTATTCGAAAATAATTTTGTGAAACGTGTTAAGAAACTAAAACCTTTTTATCAGTCAAGGAAACCAGAGATATTTATAAGACGATTGCGTACTTTTGAGTGGTTGTCAATGTCACCATTTGAACTGTCGTTGTAAACAATGTTGTGGTTAGTATTATTAATATTAAGGAATAACATAACTATTTCATTCAAGTATTGAACAAGTGAAACCACTAAGAAAGCGAAAATCCTGCAATGATTCTTACCGTGCTGTAAGCAGACCTAAAAATGGTTAGATGGCAACAAATTAGCATAATTTCCTGTCGAATACTGATTGTTTACAAGTAAGTTCATTGACCCTGTCACCTGTTAGGGTTAGAACAAAGTAGTTTTTTGCGTGGATGTTTAAAAGGTCATAATTTAGAAACGGTTGCCCATATTAACATAGTTTCTATGGAGAAAATATAGAGCTTAGGCTAAACTATCTCCCATTTCCGGAAAGGATCGTCGTGCCTTTCCACCCTGTATATGGATAAATGATTTTATTATTTTTATATCATTTTGACCCATGTTCATTCACTGATACCTATGTGTTAAAATTGTTAAATATAAAACGGTGTCGTCAACGCCATCTAGCCGACCATAGGCTAAAGGTGTGTGCGCCATCTATCCGAGAATGACTTTTTCTTGATTTCCGAGGCACGTTTTTTTCTTAGACTTTATTCATCTTATACGGAGTTACATATGTCTTTGATATTAAGAACAAACTGCCGTATTCGAACTTCAAGATATTCACAGAGACGACACGTACTAGATCCATTCTAGATACGTTACAGTTTAGATATCAACTAGTTCTCTTTTGCAGCGCAATTCGGGCAACCAATGTCACTTTTACGTTAGATAGAGTAAGATATCTATTAGATGTGAATTGGATCTCTAAGTCATATCCTGTGGAAATCGTTCAACAGCATCTCCAGAATCGCGCAAATGTCAAATTTGACAGGTTAGATCTTAAACATATCGTTATAATATCTTGGTGATGTCTAAAAGATGTCTAATATATGTCTATTTCAAAATCCGAATCGGGCCCAAAGGGCCATGGCTAAGGTTAATATACATATCATATAACCAATATCAAATTATGAAAGATATTTTTCGTAATGTCAATTACTTATCCAGAGAGGGAAATGGGGACTACGTTTGTACACGAACAAACAAAGTAGCCAATGGTCAGATGGTCACTTATAGTTACAGCACAGAGTTCAAACGAAAAATGCCGCAAACGGCAAATGTTATGTTTGTTTATTGGAGAAGTGGCAGCCTCATGGGCCCTTGCCAAAATACAGTAATAAATTACAAGTAAAATATTTCATAATACAAAGTATTAATGCATGATGTACGGTGATAGGCCTTCACGATGCACTGGAGGATAGCTGGAGCAGCAGTACAAAGCGTAATGGCGGCCGAGACCACGAACCGCCGAACGATGTCCAAGAATTGGTTACTTATTCGTATTTCCAGAAGAATTCTTCATTAACTGCAACCGTCACACTCGCTATTTCACTGCATAATATGCTATCTAAATTATACATTAAACAGCAAAATGCAAAAAATAAAAAAAAGTCTGGAGCACGATCCGCCATGTTCCAAGGATCATTCGAAAGTCCGGCAAATGTTATTAGGGACTTGTTTGTTCGCCGCGGACAGTAGGCGCTTGCAAATTGCCCGCGCATGCGTGTATATAATGCCTATAACTTTTCCAATAAAAGACAGAGTTTAAAATGCCACTAAAATATTTATAACCGTGATTCTTTTCGCGACGGTTTGAAATTTTAGAAAATTAATAAATAAGCTTCGCGTGGAGTACTACTAAAATTCAGCACTATTATAGGTACATTCGTGTAAAATTACCACTATATAACTACGGAACTTATATCATTATATTACCTATTTACATTGCTCGTAGTTCTTAATTACGTCTAAAAAACATCTCAACGTTAATCCAAAAAATAATCTTAATGAGAGCGTTGATGTCCGTTTAAAGGGCGTACCGTGAAAACCGAAATTCGATCTTTCTCTTACAAATTTACCATTGCCATTTTTTACAAACTTTGACTACAAATTCATCTTAAGGTACCTTTCGGATCGTCAAATGTTAATTTTTATCACCGTATCGTCGAACGTACCGTTTTCAATGCAATGAAGGCGTAATTAGAGTGACAGAGAAAGATGCCCGCAATTTGCGAACTTCGATTTTCGCGATTATAGCCCAGTGGTCTACCGGTAATACAAACAGATCGGTAAAATAAAAATTATGATTTTTTTAAATTGTACCTCCCATGGAGTTGGCTGTGATCTGACCGCCGCGCCGCTGTCAGTTTCGAAATTGCCCTGCGGATCGAAGATGATAGCATATTGGCATAACGTATAACAAAGGCGAACTATTAACCTATTACAGTTTCGTACAGTCAAATATAATAATATGTAGGTACCTATAAACTATAAATCGTAATTAGATTCCAAAAAAAGTAAGACAATGTTGCCACTGCAATAATTAGTTTGCAAAATAGTAAATTCCTTTTTATAAATAAACACGCTAAGGTAATTTATTTATTGGTAATTTCACTCCTACGTTTTAAAAAAAGGTGTTTTATTTACTTATTTTTACATAAATACAAGGCGCGCTAGTAGAAAGTGGCAACATATACTTACTTTTTTTGGAATCTAATTACATGAGTGATTCTCAAGAAAGTGGCATCGACAGGTTAAAGTTAATGAAAAAATTTTCATTGTATTTTTTTTATTTTTAATAATGAAAAATATGTTTTACCACTTCAAGTACCCCAAATTTTCATAAGGGAACGGAAAATGAAGAAGTTATTTTCAAGACATACAATAACCTATACATTGAATACAGGTTAAAGTTAAGCAGGTTACAGTAAAAAATACATTCATTTTTATTTTTCCCCTTGAACGGATAATAACTTAGAGAATATAACCAAACGGAGTGGTCATTAACAGGCGTTCCCCTCTGTCGAAAATAGGCGGCCAATGGTCAACCTCATGTCAACCACATGTATGGACTGACGTTTATCTGACATGGCTATGTTTACGTTACGTATACATTTGATGTACCCCTCCCCCGCAAAAAACGGCAGAATATTATGTACCGAAAATTGTAGACATGGCGTCTCCGTTGGTTATATTCTCTAAGGATAATAATACGAATGTCTCACTTTTACCATAGATGAATAAACCTTCATACAATATTAAATTGATATTATTACATTAGGCCCCCATACCAAATTCGTAAAATAATCGAGACAAGTTAAAGATAACATTCCGTTACAAAACCCCAGATTTCTGCCTTTAACCACTTGTCTCTACGAAACTACGACACTTGTTCTGCCTAGTGATGTGCCGGCGAGAAATTTCTCGTTCTCGAGAATTCCTTCCCCTGGAAATTCTCAGCGATTCTCGAGAAATTTCTCTTGGACGGAAATTTCTGAGAAAGTACATAAATATAATCAAAACAATATTAAATTTCATATTTTTTTACTTTATAACTGTTAGTGATTAATAACTATGCGTAAGGTATTCGAACCAATTAGACGATACTAAAGGCCAACTTCTCTTTGTTCTCGAGAAGTTTCCGAGAAATTTCTCGGGAACGTTCTCCATAGAAGCATTCCAGGAGAAAATTTCCGGATTGAATATTTAAGAAAAAATACTGGTTATTTCGAGTATTATTGTTTAGAAGCTCAAATAGTCTGGATTTATGTTATATACAGCTGTTGGCTTGATAAGTTGGCTTCTGCCAAATGAAATGAACGT
This sequence comes from Cydia splendana, assembly GCF_910591565.1. Classification (NCBI taxonomy): domain Eukaryota; kingdom Metazoa; phylum Arthropoda; class Insecta; order Lepidoptera; family Tortricidae; genus Cydia; species Cydia splendana. The sequence goes on along the minus strand of NC_085975.1, from coordinate 16,047,269 downwards.
TCTAAGGATAATTTAATTTTGTTCCCGAGAAATTTCTTGAAATTGTTCTCGACTACATTTGGCATTCATGTAAAACAGCCAATCCATACCGATATTATTATACATAAATGCGAAATTGTGTCTGTCTGTTACCTCTTCACGCTTAAACCGCTGGACCGATTTGGACAAAATTTGGTATGGAGATTGATTGGGCCCCGAGAAAGGATAGTTTTTATCAATCATCATCATCATCATCACGCAGACGAAGTCGCGGGCAGAAGCTAGTTGTGCAATAATAAAAAAAATGTTTCATATTAAAGAACTTGAAAACTGTTTTGACAATCTGTAATAAAATATAATATTATGGAGTTAATACAAAATGACTAATTTCTACTCAATAATTAAATGAACGGTAAATATTTAATAAAACAGATTTGAAATATTTGGCAGAGAATCATGGTCATGTCATGAACTATTTCAGGTACCTAGTTTATAAAACAAAAGAAAGCCGCCAAACTTTCCTGTACCCTGTACCGTAAAACGGGGTGAGTAGGTCTCGCGGGGAGGTATGGGTTATGAATGGGGAGAGAAGGATTGAGAGGGGGGTGAGGTGGGTTTTTAAGGCTACTGCTACAAAAATAATGTATTCCAATTTAAAATGGAGCTATAGTAATATTCATAATAAAAAAAAAACGATCCAACAATCTTCCAAAATCACCTTTGTATGAAAAACCCTCTCACCCCAAATACGAGGCACTACGGGACGAGGTGGGGTTTCCTCTTTATCGTCAAAGTTATGAAATGGAACTACCCAAAATAAAATATAAACGTCCGAACCACTTATTATATACACCATTCAGTTTTCACATGTAAAAATAAAATTTTATCGAGGTTTGAAAGTCAAATTTCACCCAACTTACCCCACATTTTACGGTACATAACGCTTATCGCCAATAATACTCCATTGTTTTATTTTCATGTGATTTTTTTTTATTCTCTAGGTAATTTTTGAATAGGGAAGGGTACAAATGCTTTTTTCTCTCAGTGTCATCAATGCTAAGAAAGTGGACGGTTGTGACAAATCAAACGTGTTAATAAATTAAAATTAAAAAGGTAAACTGTTTGAGTAGGTACTTTAGAACTTTGTCGCACGATGGATGTATCAAAGACGTGTGTTCATTTTGTGATGCAGATGCAAAAATATCACAAGATTTGATACGGCATATGATAAATTGCGAAAAAAGTCCGGTTGAAGTAAAACACGAATTAGAAAAGAAAGAACCTGAAGTGATTAATCAATCTGGAGTGTTTCGGATGAGCCCATATTACAGGGAATACATTTAATGAGGTAGCCTTTAATGTTTTTTTCCAGTAGCTAATATATAATAGTATTACGATACAAAAGTAGTACGAAGTGCAAAACTAGAAAATTCGCAACGAGTGGTCATAAATAATTAAAACACGACCGAAGGGAATGTTTTAAATCGACACGAGTTGCGAATTACCTGTTTAAGAAAAATGTGTTTTATTTATTAACTATTTACCATTTAAACGGTGTTGAATGAACCCGAGAAAGTTCTCCGGAGAACATTTTCAAGAAATTTCTCGGAAATTTCTCGAGAACGAAGAGAATTTTGCCTTTAAAGGTTTTAGAAGAACTAAAATGTATTGCGAATACCTATAAATTACTAATATCAACACATACAAAAAACAAATAATCTAATTTTTATTATATTTAAAGTACTTTCTCGAAAATTTCCTTTCGAGAGAAATTTCTCGAGAAGCTTCTCGCGATATTCTCTTGTTTCCGAAACTTCTCGAGAACTGCCCGTCACTACACTTGGGTCATAATGGTACCCTACGGTGGTTAGCTTGATACTTACCTAATATTTTGCCATAGTTATGATCTAAATAAATTGTTCTGTATGAGTCAGATGCAATACCGCGCATGTACAGGTTGGTACAGGTTAACAGAGAAAATATCCTTGGACAAACTTCGTGCGTGAATATTGTTGTAAATAATATATGTATATATAAGGTCTGTGCAAAGTACATTTTAAAAGGTATTGTTTATGTTATTATATAACATGATATTTTATTTACATAAATTGGTGCTTATAAAATCTAAAGAACTAAAACTGGAAGAGCGATGCTTTTGGACAAGACAGGTTACAGTAAAAAGTGCTACTCTTTATTTTTTATAAATATAAGTATTAAATTTAAATAAAAATAATGACTTGGCCTCGATAAACATTGTTTTAGTTTATCTGGATACATTTTTGTTTCATATGAAAAAGAGCAAATAAACATACATTCAATTCAAAAACTCGATGACAGGTTAAGATGCCACTATTTTGAGAATCACTCACATAGTGAGAAAATCTCTTCAATGGAGAAAACTCTTAACATACAAGTAGCCTTACCACGAGCTTGACACTGACCTGACATTGACATATTCGCTAGCGTGTGCATAACTTACTTTCGATGCATCTCGCTCGTACTGGCACATTAGTGCGAGCGAGATGTATAGCAAGTAAGTTACGCAAACGTTAGCGAATATGTCAGTGTAAAACTGGTGGTCACCGTATAGGTGTAGGTCCTACACTAACGTTGTTACTTATCTTAACCCACAAGGTACAATCTACAAGGTTTTCCCGAAAAATCCAAATATATTCCAATTAATCCAGCTTTCATGATTCATTTGAAGACAAATTAAAAACGGGTCACTCACGTATTTCGGTCGGGGTTTTCGGTCGTAACATGTCGAGCGTTTTTCGACTTAAAATACGTGATGTGACCAGTTTTTAATATGCCTGTGTCTCACGGAAGTTTTGTCATTTGAAGACAAGTCAAATTTCCCGAAAGTGCAATCCAATTTGAATCTTAAATGGGAATGATAAAGTAGAAATTCTAGTGGCGCGTATGTGGTCGATAAATCGTACTATGCCTGGATAAGGGTTAATAAATGTTACTTATATGTTATGATTATGATACCTGTTTATATGTTATGATATCATGTCACAAACAAAAAACAGGCAAATTATTCAATTAATATCTCATAACAGTCATTACACGTCAAGTTAACCAGAGATCTGACCTCAGAGTACACTTAAACCCTGATTTTAATACTGTTCGCATTTTTGCACAACATGCTCTCAATGCACGTACCCAACTATTAACCATTTTCAACCTTATTTCAAAGACCATAAGGTCCATCGGTGGTTAGTTAAAAAGTGTTACTGTTTGTACATAATTGCGTCCTTGCACTTGTCGGGTTGTCAATTTTTTTGCCCAACGCACGTTTGCGATGTGCTTTTAATTTTTATAATATTTGACCCCTGCGTAATTTTGCTAGATCCGGGGGTCTATTCTCCAATGTGCTAAAGATGGAGTTTAATTGGTTGGAGTATTGATTAGTAGGTATGCTAAAGTAAATAAATGAGTAAACTTGCTATATCATTTGCTCATGCGAGAATGGACTCTAAAAACTTGGATACAGAGACACGAATTCAGGTCCTTGGAGTCTATTCCCGCATAAGCAAATGATATAGTTCAGTGGTTAGAACTACTTAAATTAATTGCTATAACTTGTAAGCAAAAATTAAACATTGAGCACATTACGTTGCTTATCATGAACAGTGGCACAAAACAAAATGAAATGCCATTTAATTTAAGTGAGTAGGTAAGTAAGCACTTTATTTGCATTAAATGTGGTTAATAAAGGTTTTAATTTTTTTTATTTTAAAAGGATTACATCTAGCTCATTTAGCTGAATAGCAGCATGCAAAATATACATTTTTGCCTGTCTTAAATCTAAAATATCTTATTATTTACAGTAAGATACAGCATGCAACATGTGTTACACATATTGGACATTGTATTTGATGTATTTGATTAAATCCGAATTTAATTGGGTATCGCAGAATGCAGACCCCGGTCACCGCACAAAAAAGCTCGTAAACATTCACACGCACACACACAAGCACACGCACACATGCGCACGCGCAAATAATTAGTCTATCGGAGTAATATCGATCGGGAGGTTTTGAAACGACGCACACATGCAACTGTTAAGGGGACGAACACAATGTCGAGTTTTTTTTGTATTTTTTTTGTGCCAGGATTAAATTCTGTCAGTAAAAGTACAGATAGATTTATATTTAATGCGCATAATGGCGATAGAATATTTACATATTGTATCATTAAATAAACACAAATCATTAAAAAAAAATTTAAAGGCAAAATTAAGTGAAAAGTTAACTATTTAAATAATTGATATTAATTGCCTTCATATTAAGGAACGTAAAATTAATTATATTTAGTTTATTATTACACCCCGTTATCTAATGCTCAGTTTGGGGCAAATAGTGATGTTGCTTCACATTATTAGTCGATTCATATTTATCTATAAAGGGTTGTTTGTCAAAATAAAATTCTTATTTTGTGAATGCTCTAGACATTCATTCCAGACATTGATTATCGCAACTGCCCCATCACTTGCCCCCAAACTGAGCATTAGATAACGAGGTGTATTTATTATATAAAAAAACTTACTACGATAGTAACGTGTAGGTATGTTATTAGCAAACAATGCTAAATACATTAACTTCAAATTGTTTCTTGTTTTGCCAAATTAAGTCTTAACAAAAAGTTTTTTTTCTATATTTATGTTAAAGAAAACTACTACCTAACCTACCTACTTATTTTTTCTGTTATGCTACTTTAAATATAATACTTATAAGATATTAATTACATATTCTTTATTCGGCTATTAAAATTTAACGCTCTCATAAAATATGAATTGCAATAATTTAAACACAATTAACTTATTATTTCTGCGAAGTCGAACGTACTCTTAACTAGGAATCTTCGGCAGTCAAAGGTTAGGACCGTGAGTAAAGCTTTAAGTAACTCGCTGTGAACGACTTTACTCCATATAAATAGGATGAGATCCATCAGAAGAGCACATTCAATCCCATCCGTCCACACAGCTTAGACATGAAGCTGGTAATTTTAACAATTTAAACCCTAATACAAAGCAACAACCATCAATTTCCTTAATTGGTCTACAATTTAGACAAATTACAGTTTTAATCTTGACCCGCCCGTCCTTTGACCTTTCACGGAAAAATCACGTGTTTTTTTCTGTTTTCAGATTATAGTCCTATCCCTTATAGCCTTCGGCTATGCTGCGAAGTTGGATAGGACGTATTTACCACCACCAGGTGCTGCGACTGCCGGGGGAAGCCCAGGGTCCCTAAGCGCGCCTGGACAGAGCTTTGGGCAGCAGGCTCCAGGATTCCCAGGATCTCAGTCCCAGGGACCTAGCCAGGCCGGCTCTGGCTTTGGTGGATCCTCATCCGGATTTGGGCGTCCTGGATCTAACCAGCCTTCTGGACCTGCTGGATTTGGCAACACTGGATCATCAGGATTTGGACGTGGATCCAACCAGCCTTCTGGATCAGGATTCGGACCTGAATCGAACCAGCCTTCCGGACCTTCCGGATTTGGCAGCAACGCTGGTTCATTCGGTCGTCCTTCTGGACAGGCTGGGCCTCAGGCCTTCCAGCCTGCTGGCACTGGTGTACAACCTCCTTCTTCCCAGTTTGGTTTTGCGCAAAATGGACCCCAGCAGCCTGAGCGTCCTCAAGCGGCAGCTGACAGGAACGCTGAAATCCTCCGATACGATAACCAGAATGATGGTGAAACCTTCTCTTACAACTTTGAGACTTCGAACGGAATTTCTGCTGAGGAGTCAGGAGTAGCCACCAACGGTGTGCAGGCTCAAGGTGGTTTCTCTTACACGGGTGACGACGGCCAGTTCTACAAGATTTCGTACACCGCTGATGAGAACGGATATCTGCCCCAGGGTGACCATCTGCCTACTCCTCCCCCTATTCCTGATGAGATCCTGAGGTCCATTGAGGAGAACGCGAGGGCTGCTGCTGCTGGGACCCAAGAAGGTAAGATTATACATTTTTTTTATTACGAACATAATTACTGGCGGTTGATGTTGATGTAGCTCACTTGTTTTTGTATGTCTAATTATAGCCTTAGAGAGCTCGATAAATTTTGTTACAAAAACCAAAAGCGCGAAGTTTAATATCTATTTAGCAGTTCAAAGATCAAAATCGCTATGTGCGAAAATGCTTTTTAGAATAGGTATTTACTCGTATCAAGACTACTTTCTTCCATAGGTGCCTATTATGCGCTAACTAATTACTTACCTAATGTAAATAAATACATGTACAAACAGCAACACTGTGGTGTGTGCGGTGGACCTTATTACAAAAAGCATAAGGTCCACCGATGTACAGTTGACAGTGTGGGCGATGGTACAGTAAATATCGATACATTTGCGTATGCGTAATTCGTATAAATAAATTCCAATCATAAGAAATCAATTCTGATCGTTACTGTAAACATTCGTGTAGATTTAATTACAAACGTGCCTATCAAATTATTTCTAATTAAAACATCAATCAAGGAAGAGCGTTGGCGAGGAAAAAAAATAACCTTAAAAGGGTTAAAGATTTTAACCCTTCGCATGAGATTTAAGGTTGTGGGTAGTTATAATTTTAAATATTAAAATACGTTTGTTTTAGACACATTTTTATTAATGAGCTGTTACTTTTCTAAAGTATTTAAATAATTTAAATGCAATTCCATCTCAGCAGTATTTGTGCAAGTTGCGGAAAGTTTCACAAAAGTTGCATAGTTCTCGTAAATTTCAGGAAAATCATATGAAATAAAGGAAACTTTCATTTTGGAAACGGAACATTCAGATCCCCGTACAAAAATATGAAAAATCTCCGAAATTTTTCAATGTGGAAATTTCATAATTTTTTAACCTTCCGACGTCATGTCAGTAGCAGTCTTTAATTCTCAAAGTTTGTGGTCCATTAAAATCCTTAAAATGATATATTAACCTCACGACTTGTGTGACTTCCCGAGTAATAGTAAAATGCGAAGATTTTCGCGTTGTACAGTCACGAATCTTATTACAAAACGTTATTTGCAACATCAGTAACATAGTAATTTGCCATCTGTTGTCATATACCGAAGCTATTATTTCTAATGAGTATATTCCCATAAAGGATGACTCGCGCTAGACCGGGCCGGGGCCGGGCCGGAGCTTCCGGAGCTTTCTATGGAAAGCACCACGTGATCACCGATCAGCCGTCATAGAAAATGACATGTCAGACGCCTCAGCCCGCGCCGGGCCCGGTCTATCGTGCGAAAATGGCAGAGGATAAAATATGTATTAAAAATTGCAGTTTTAACATATTAAACAAAAGTTACTGTTACTGACGATGAAATCGATAAAAAAATAAATTTTGAAATACTTATACAGTTGATATCAGCATATACTCGTATTTCAAACAGAAAGTAAATTAACGTTTAGGTGTTGTAAGAGGCATGCTAAGTTTGATTGACTGTATTGTTCTTAGATTTTGTGTTCGCTTGATGGCGTGTATACAAAGAAGGCATTAAGATTGCACATGTTCATAAGTTTTAGAGTACAGTCAGCAACACAGCACCAATAGTAGCGAATAAAATAACACGCCAAGTCAATACACTCTTTTTTTGGACAGTCGTGTAAAAAGTACCTATCTGCCACCCCGGAATACTCTTCCAAATAGCGAGATATGACAGTTCGTGTTTCAAAGTATTTGCCACAGTGTAATTGTTCAGCATAAACATGCATATCTCTTTTTGTTCAGCTGTTAGAGAATGGTAAATGGGCATTTTCACTTATAACGTGTAACGTGTACCATTAACGGCCGGTTAGCAATCGTTACAAAACTGACGGTCAATGTCAAATCGAATCCCATACATTTTGTCAGGAATGTGACGGTTAGACGTTACTGAAACATGACTTAGGGTCAAACATATCACTGTGTTATGTCTTTCCTGTAGACATACACAAGAGTTAAGGGCTATAAAGGTTAATTTTCTTATTTAACCCTTATCCACGTGAAAAGGTCCTCCTTTTATTTAGAGAACTATGATAAAATCATTGCTTACATGCCCACAAGCTATTAACTATTGCCCGCAGGAGAGAAAAATGTGCTGTTCGCGATAACACACTAGTTTTCTCTCCTGTGGGCAATAGTTAACAGCTTGTGGGCATGTAAGCAATGATTTTATCATAGTTCTCTAAATAAAAGGAGGACCTTTTCACGTGGATAAGGGTTAAATAAGAAAATTAACCTTTATAGCCCTTAACTCTTGTGTATGTCTACAGGAAAGACATAACACAGTGATCTGTTTGACCCCTTAAGTCGCGCTTTAAAGTACATACAAGTTAAAATGAAATTGCCCAAATCTACTTACAAACCTTAATTTAATAGCATAAACTTTAATTTTACTGCTACACAAAATATAGGACTTTTCTTCATTGTATCACTTTCACTAGATGATTTTGATATAAAATCTAAGTTATAATAATTTCATAGAAGTTTGACGTTTAAAATAACACTTGCACTGCGTGTGCTATTAAAATCGTTGCAGACTAATCCTGGCCTCTCTAGGTGTTTAATAAATGTCCAATGCATTTTTATTACTCAACAGGTGCCTACAACCCTGAAGAAGACAACGCTCCGGTATACAACGCTCCCTCCTTCAACCAAGGTCAAGGTCAACAGTTCGGCGGTTCTACCGGCTTCGGACCTTCTGGCTCTGCTGGACCATCTGGACCTCAGACCGGTTCCAACCAGGGCTCGACTCAAGGAAGTGCTGGACCATCTAGACCCCAGGGATCCGGTTTCAACCAGGGCTCGACCCAAGGAAGTGCTCCATCTAGACCCCAGGGACCCGGTTTCGGCTCCGGCTCGACCCAAGGAAGCCAAGGACATCAAGCCCAATCAGCCTTCAATGGAAATGGCAACCAAGGATTCTCTGGCCAGCGTGCTCAGGGCCAAACCGGCGGTCAGGCTGGATATGACTACTCCAGGCCCCAGGATCAAGGTCGTCAGCCTAATGGAAACGCTAACGCTATACCTGCTGGACCCTTCAAGCCTTCAGGCGCTCAGAGCCAGGCCAGGCCCTTCCCAGGACAGAACCAACCGAGCCAGCCCTCAGGTCAAGCCAGACCCTTCTCAGGACAAAACCAGCCGTCTGGCCCAGCTTCCAACCAGAGACAATACCTGGCTCCTGAGTCTCAGCAGCGTCAACCTGGAAATCAAGCCGGCTCTGCTCCTCAGTCGTTCAACCAAGGTCCCCAAGCTCCCCGTAGCCAAGGCCAGGGCTCTGCCCAGTTCAATCAGAACCAAATTGGATCTGGATCGCAGCCTAGCCGTGGACCATCTAACTTTGGCCAGAACCAGCCATCGCAAGGATCCCCAGCTCAGAGAGGCCCCCAGGGCCCTCAAGGCCCGAGAGGTCAGGGCAACACTCAACAAGACGGCTATGAATACAACCGCCCTCAAAACGCTTTCAACGCCGGCAGCCAATCCAGGCCTCAGGGTCCTAATGGTTCAAGACCTCAAGCTGCTTTCCCTGGCTCAAGCTCTCAAGGTCAACCTGGATTCCCTGGTGCTTCAAGCCAGACTGGTTTCCCTGGTGCCCAAGGCCAAGGTGCGTTCCCTGGCTCTAACCGCCCAGCGGCGCAAGGACCTCAAGGTTTCCCTGGTTCCCAGGCTCCCAAAGGTCAGGGTCCTGGACAGCAACCCCAAAGGCCTTCCAATCAGGAAACTTTCGGAGGACCAAGGCAACCACCCAGCTTCAGCCCTGAAGAAGGATACAAATACTAAATAGCCAAAGGACGATAGCTCATATGAATGCGGCATTAGAAAATATACAAAAAAAGTTACTCTGTACGTAGTTTTATGTTGTACATAGTAAGTTTAATATTTTGTCACTGTGTGATAGAAGGGAAATAAATTATGCAATTTTTCGAAAGCGATAACTTTTTTTATTTAAGTCTCCTTTGCTTCATCTTCACCCTGTATGAAATTCATACCGATTATTAAACAACAAAAAATATGCAAATAATTCTTCTTCTAATTAAGTCAGTGCATAGTAAAGTGATAAAAAAAGTAGCACAACTGCCATGAGAAATGAAAATAGTCAAAACTTGTATGTAATTACACTAATTACAGACAGCAGATTTTTCAGACGTCAAATAAAATATATATTCAGATACAGACATAAAGGCGGCATATGAAAAAGATTTTAAAAAAGCCCTAAAAATCTTTAAAAAAATTACTTAGATAGGTATCAAAAATTAATTAATCACAAAAACCATGTCAATGTGTCGAAAAAACCTTATTTAACCCGGAAAACATAATTAAGGTCAAAAAAATTCAAGACCCTAACAATTGAGACATCCTGGTTTACAAAACATGTCAGATTTCATTGCTGTCAATCTTTGGCAACACACACGCACCGTATTAGCTGCCCTGACATTTTAACCAACAGTCAAAAATAATGGTAGCCTACAAAAACTATATAATTAGTGTCCAACTCATCAAAGATTCACACGCGTGAGATTTAAGTGGTCTGCTTCGGGCTATCAGAGTTAAACGAGTAGTATACTTTAAGTAGACGATAGTACGCATTACGCAATCTGTAATGTGAGCTTTGTACAGTGCATGCTAAAAAACGTTCCGTATTTATAAAAGAAAAAATCTTTCTGTAGTCGTGATTTTGGCTAGATATATTATAGTCGGTGTTATATACTTGTTTCTTACACCATCCAGCACACCACTATATCACGGATATTAACTTTTTCATTCGATTTTTTTTTATTGGTAGAAATACCTACTGAATCAAACTATCGATCAAGATACTCTAAAAATCTAATATCCTTTATGGAAATATGATGAACATACCGAATATACTTGGCAAAAACGACGACAAGGTGTCTCAGTTTCCGCAAACTCCTCTTGTCAGACCTGTGGTAGACCATGTCGGTCTCGCATCGCATTCAGCCACCAAAAACGGTGTTTCTCCGGTGTGTTACACCATAAATCGTCTGCTATAGACGAAAAGGCCTATGATGATGATGATTAATGATCAAACCTTCTGTCTTCTTTCGTTTCCGCTTCTCTTTGCCCAAAATTAAAGCAACGCTAAAGCAGATTACATTGACTTCATTGATAAATGACATACCTAGGTACCGTACTTCTTCCCACAAACTTTGACCAACAACCACACTTATTTAAGCGAGCAATTATACCTTATGTACACGCAATAAGGTAGATAATGTAATGTTGAATGGTCAGTTAAAGATAATTGAGACGGTGTGAAGAGGGCTTAATACCGGTAATCATATCGGCCGTACAAATTACTCCGTTTAAATGTGATTATAATATAGTTAATGAGAGTGTTATGAAACAGCGTAACGTTTTGTATGCTGTAAAAAGGATAATTCAATTATGTTTTTGTTTGTGTTCAAGTGGCATGTTATGGTATTTGTAATTTGTGTAGGTATAATAGCAAAGAGAATTTATCAAACTAAAGGAATATTGTCAAAGTAAATTATTTAGTCAGTACATTTACTGCCATCTTTCGACACAATTGATTAACACTGTTAGAACGGCATTTAACTTTGATCCTTATTTTTTCACTGATACGTGTTAAATTTGTTAAATGTCAAAAAGTATCGCCATCTACTCGAGGTTAGGTCAAAGGTATGGTGCCATCTTTTCGACTGATGACCTATATTGACCTACTGGTGTTTAGTTTACTATGTTGGTTAGTTTAAGCAGTACATCCTACAGTTTAATTTATTGCTCGAATTACAGGACGCACCCGGTATATGGAGTCGCACGCGAGAACGCAAGTCATGCTAGCCGATCTGAACTCATCTAGGTGGTCTATAGGTTCAGTAAAGGCTACTAGTAACCTGGCCATTAGTTTTACGGACGGGGCCATCAATCAGAACTGCTTACTACGAAACAGTAAAATATCTGCCCTATTTCTTGCTAAGAAATGATTTGCTCTCTTTTATCATAGGTATTAATCATTATGAAAGGCGTAATTGTTAAGAATTAACCAAGATAAACAATATGATGAGTGTTATTTGCAACTTATCAAAAAGTATTATTGGAGAAAAGTATATATACTACTACTAATATGCTCTTTAAGAAAGTGATTTCTAGGGTTCCGTATCCCAAAAGGAAAAAATGGAACCCTTATAGGATCACTCGTGCGCCTGTCTGTCATTCCACGCCCCTCTATCTCCGAAAGTTCTGGGCTAAAACATTGAAAAAAATACACAAGAATAATTATACATAAAATAGTTCTTCACTTGTAAATTTGTACGTAAGTATGACAGGGTACGTAAGTGTAACACGTCGAACATGGTTCGCGGTAAAGGGGCCCACTGATTAACAGTCCGCCGGACGGTATCGGCCTGTCAGTTAGAACAAAATTTTGACAGTTCCGAACAACTGACAGGCCGATACCGTCCGGCGGACTGTTAATCAGTGGGCCCCTTAAGCCCGCTGGTATTTACGGACTGTTAGTACAGTCATTATATCAAAAAAACCGACCCTACCCGTGAATAATCAGTTCTTGGATTTTTTTTTCGTAGGTCCCTTGGGGGGGTCACTGGGAGTGTAAATTCAAAAAGTAGACTGAATCAGGCTCCTGTGTATATTCGAAAAACGGTTTTTCTTGAATAACTTGGCCATTTTTGATTTTACAGTAAAACCGTGAGGACAAAAATTGTGGGAAATTTGATTCTCTACAAGTTTGGTCCTCACAATTTTTCTTCTAGGATCGATATTTTGGAAATTAAATTTGAAAAAAGCGACAAATTCAAAATATTTTCATCATCTCGTTTTTGAGGACTCCGAGGGACCTACGAAAAAAAAATCAGAGAACTAATTATTCACAGGTCAAAATCTATAATGACTGAACTATGTTATCTGAAGCCCGGGCTTTTCCTTCGTCAAACATTGGTACGAACTGGGATTCGAACCGACGAACCCGGCTTATAAATGTTGGAAGCCGCGCGGCTACTAGCGCTCACCATACAACAGAGTATTGTCTGTCAGTCAGTTTTATCAGGAAGATAGGCAAAACCTTTACCTTATCAAATTCATTATCCAAGAGAAATAGCTGTCAGTAGGCGCACGCGCTCACCGTGTTATTATCATCGCTTGCGCGAGTTACAGTGAGTGGAGTTGTAAATCGAGTTAGGGCCACTTGCACCATTCATTAACCCGAGGTTAATCGATTAAACCTTTAGTTACCATGGTTACTAGTACAGTTTGACACTGGGTGAACGGTTTAACCGGTTAACCCCGGGGTAGGTGCAAGTGACGCGAGTGCGTGCGTGAGTGCGTGTAATAATGTTTCAATATATTAAATATCTCAACAATTGGCAGAATTACTGAGCAGTATTGCAGCATAATATTACAGGCGACTGCATTACTGCCGCGAATGTCAAGTGAATGAGATTGGGAGTCGTTTATTGCCTATTAGTGCTTACATCTTTCAGTTCTCGCAGGATTGTGTCAGTTAAGTTGCATCCATAAACCGGACAAGTGCGAGTCGGACTCGCGCACGAAGGGTTCCGTACCATTACGCAAAAAACGGGAAAAAGTCACGTTCGTTGTATGGGACCCTCGCTTAAATATTTATTTTATTCTGTTTTTAGTATTTGTTGTTATATCGGCAACAGAAATATATCATCTGTGAAAATTTCAACTGTCTAGTTATCACGGTTCATGAGATACAGCTTAATGGACAGTGGAGTCTTAGTAATAGGGTTCCGTTTTTACGGAACCCTAAAAAATATCAAAATGGGTGTAAATTGTTGCTGTCCTAGTTTTTGACATTTACTTACGGGACTGCAGCAGCTTAGTAATCTGAATAAGAACCTTTACGGTCTGGCCACGACATTGCGCGACTGGCTTCGGCTAAGGCGAAAACCATAGCTGTGTCTCGCTCCAACCTATGGTTGTCGCCGTAGCCGAAGCCAGTCGCGCAATATCGTGGCCAGGCCGTTAGATAATCCCAGGCTTGTACGGCGATCGGAATGATACGTCGGACAATTGAAACAAATTACGATTATGCACGCACAGTTTGCGAATATCGATCTTTTGATGATGATGACCAACGTAGCTTTTGGGATTTATTCTAATGAACAGTAGAGTCGAGAGTTTCAGTCTGACCACTATTTGCCACTATCTATATATGTCTTTACTTACTACGGTGACGCGACGACCCAAAGTGAGTCCTGGCCTCCGACACCAGATCACGCCATGCCTCTCGGTCCTGCGATAGCTCTCGCCAGTCCCCATGGCCGAGATTGAGCTGGTCTTGAGCTACTACGTCGTTCCTGCGGTACCTGGAACGTCCAATCGGGCGTCTCCCATTTGGTTGTCCCAAGTACGCTCTCTTCACGGCACGATCCTCTCCCATTCTCTTTAAGTGTCCGAGCCACTGAAGCCTAGCCGCTTTGGTCGCAATAATGTTGGGTTCGGATACCAGGTCTCTCAGGACTCAGGATCTACATGTCCTAGTGTCCCAAAATTATTTAATGGGTACTGTTGCGACATTACAGTGCGGGCCAGCTTCAACCCTATCCTGGCTACTGTAGCGGGCCGATACGACTCACCTGTAATGCGGCATATTGAGTGTGTTTTAACCCTTACTAGGTAATTATTGTTGTTATCGCTGTCTGTGTGTGTTTGTCGCTGTCGCTGTCGCTGTATCTATCAATTTCCTTGATAAAATGAGTGATGTATTAAAAGAAATTGACAGATACATCGGCGACATTAATGTCATTAATTCTACCGCAGTAATGTCACAACACTAATGCAGCTGCATTTGTCACCCGAATGTCACCCTTATTGATTAAATTAATATTAAGGTTCCAGTCAGATTGGTTTATCTAAGAGTTTAACTCAGCTGCCGGTACCAATGTTACGATCTAAGCTAAAATAAACAATGCCGTAGGTCAAGTGTGCTGCGTATTTTGCGTAGGTACCTGATCCCAAATGTCCCAACTCCAGGTCATCATTTCACCATTCTATAACATAAGATTATAGTAATAAGGACTATTATCGCGTGGAACATGAGAGACTTAGGTCTTTTAGTGGTCAGATATGGAGAATTTTAACGGACCGTGCAGAATTGAAGTAGTTACTTGTAAGGAATTTTGATCGAAAGTTGAATAGATTGCATTTTTGTGCGTAGTTTTTTTAAATACCCACAACCGTGGACGTATTGGAAATGACGTAGCGCAGGGCGGTCTTATTACACCGCTACGCTATTACTACGATGCTAGTGAACATAGATGGATGGTATTCAAAAATTGTTTTTTGAGGTTATCTACGCGAAAACAAAGAAAATGTCAATGTTACAAGCATAGCTTTGTATACTATACACAGAAATCAGAAATGTATTTGCTAAAAACATGGTCATTACAAAGGTATTTACAACAGAGGTATTGAGTTTCACATGCTTTGTCAGTAAAGACATGCAAATATAAACACTTATTCTAGTCTAAACTATTTTTACGAAACCATAATCAATACATTTAATTACATAGATACTTAATAGCTACGGCAAATTCATTTCTCTTCAGGAATTCGTTAACAGAATAGAAGCATTCTTCTAGCAACCATTGCGAAAGTTTTCTTTTCAGTTCCCTTAAAGACAAGTTTTTGAGACTATTCGGTAGAGCATTAAATAATCTGATGGCCATCGGATAGCAACTGTTCTTAAATAATTTCGTTTTTATTCTAGGCAAGTACAAGTTATCTGGGTAACGGGTATTAAAGCTCCACACATCACTCACCTTTTTAAATAGGTTTGGATTTGTCTTTACAAAAATACACATTTCATAGATATACAGTGATGGTAATGTTAAAAGTTTAAGCTCTTTGAATAAAGGTTTACAAGATACATGCTGTCGTACATCACAAATATTGCGTATGCATTGTTTTTGTGCGATAAAAGTCTATTTATATGCACCGAGTTACCCCATATTAAAATCCCGTATCTAAGTATTGAGCAAATGTAGCCATGATATGCTTGAATAGCAGTTTGTCTATCTGTTACTTTAGTCAAACGCCAAAGAGCATAAGCAAAGCTGTTTGTTCTTCCACATACTTTGTCGATGTGCGATTTCCAAGAAACTTCACACTTATCATCTAAAAGTATTCCAAGAAATGGCACTTGGTTATTCTCTACTAAAGTTTTTCCATCATATTCAACTTTTAGGTCCTGTTTTTGGCCATATATGTTGTGAAATTGCACATAAGTAGTTTTATTAATATTTACATTCAAATTATTAAATTTAAGCCATTTAATTATTGTATAAATAGTATTGTTTAAGTATGTCATTATTATATTCTTCATTATTATAATTATCATTTAAAGTTATTGGCACATTGCCAATAACTTTAAATTTAGGCATCTAAATAAATAAGGTATGCACACCTAGGTTCGGTTGTAACGAAGTTTGAATACTTCAGTATACTTAAATGTTTACAAAAGCAGCTTATAAACTCTTTATCTTTAGGTATTAAAATAAAAGTAAACAAAATCTACCCTCAAATGGCTCCTTAAGCCAGTTGGGGATAAAAGAAAACATCACATGATCAAATAATGCAGGTTAAAGTCAGGTCGTTCAGTGACTGATCCAGGCGGCATTGTATTTGGTTGGTTAACCAATAAATGTTATAACTTTTCGAAAATGTATAAATTGTTTGTTTACTTTTTTAAATACCTAAAGATACAGACAACTAGTGTCCGACCGAAACATGTTTTTTTGCCGAAACCGAAACCGAAACCGAATGTTCGGCTTTGGCTCTAGTTTCGGCCGAAACCGAATGTTCGGCTTTGGCTCTAGTTTCGGCCGAAACCGAAACCGAACCTTTTGTAGACTTGTTAAAATCGTTTAAAAAATGTCATAAAACCGCTTTTACACACATATTATGGAGCTGTCAACACCCAATGTCCTTGAAATTGATGTTACTTAAGCAGTTTTTTAAGAAAATTACTAGAGTTAGACCAAGGTAATTTTGCAACGATTTTGATAACAAACGCAGTGCAAGTGTTATTTTAAACGTCAAAACTTCTATGAAATTATGACGTATAAATAACATTTGCACTAGTTGCACTGCGTATGCTATCAAAATCATTGCAGAATTTTCTTAGTCTAACTCTATTCATTCACCAGTCAAGCTAACATGTAGATACAGGGTCAACCAAAAACGCGAGCGCAGCGAGCGCGAAAATTTTTGTTAAAATATCGCAAGGCCGGGTACCGATCTTCACCTGGGCCTAAAAGTCCGAAGTGCCCCAGTGAGGCGAACTTTCATGCGAAGTCAAAGCCGTGCTTCAGGCTTCAGGATAAGTAGTTGAGCACAAACTCCAACCAATGTCCATTGTATTAAAAAGCGAGATATTTCCTTGAGCGCTGGTGGCCTAGCGGTAAGAGCGTGCGACTTTCAATCCGAAGGTCGCAGGTACAAACCCCGGCTCGAATCCAATGAGTTTTTCGGAACTTATAGGTATACGAAATATCATTTGATATTTACTATTTGCTTTTCGGTGAAGGAAAAACATCGTGAGGAAGCCGGACTAGTCCCGTTAAGTCCTAGTTTACTCTCTGGGTTCAAAGGTCAGTCTGATGGCAGTCGCTTTCGTAAAAACTAGTGCCTACGCCAATTCTTGGGATTAGTTGTCAATTGGACCCCAGGCTCCCATGAGCCGTGGCAAAAATTCCGGGATTACACGAGGAAGATGATGAGTTTTCTTATTATTCCTTTGCCCAGGCCCAGTAACATGCGACAGTGCTATCTCATTTACTCCGATACAATTAGACAGTGTGCGCGTTATAGGTATTAACAGCCTCTTAAGACTGCGTCTAGTGGCGCCCTCATTAGTGGAATTGTGTTTTGATAATAAACCAGTTAATTACTGTACCTATACATGAATCAGTATATGTAGGTACATATTAATATTGTTGTCCTACTTATTCCCCAACTTTTGGTCTTTGTCACATAGTTTAGTTTCATAGTACGAAGTACCATTTCGTAAGTTTCGGCCCGGCCGAAAGGTTCGGCCGTTTTTTGGCCGAAACCGAAACTACAGCCGAAACATGAATTTTTGGCCGAAACTGGCCGAAACCGAAACCGAAACCGAACCTTCGGTCGGACACTAAGACTAACTAAAACATTTTTTTATTAGGTACTTTTCTTAAAAATTCGCGTTTTCGGTTCTATAGTGTCGGCCAATTTAAGGCCTCAGTGTTAGCGATCTATTTGTAATTTTGAAACTGTTAAAATTTTCGCAAACTACGCAGGGATACATGAGTCGAAAAAATATATGTAAGTACCTATGCAGATAAACATTAGAAATTTGTAGTTAAATATCTTTATGACTGTACGATATTTTATAATGTGCATTTGAATTCTTCTGTAAGTGCAATACTATACTTCCATTGTCCGTGAGCTAGCACTCAATCCTAATAACATTCAGTTACCACTCTGTGCGCAATTATGAAATCCAAAACACAAAAAACGAATCCTTTTCATAACATAATATAAATCAATCTACATAAAACATCAATAAAATCGAATAGGTCACAATTACCTATATCTAGACCAGTCCAAATTGGGCACGATATAAATTAGACCGTCTTTTACACAGAGGTCGGTCAAAAGGTTCCAGTGCAAGGCCGTCGATATGTGGAAGCAAAGCTCGTGTGGTTATTGAGGTGTTCGTGGGTGTGCCAAAATGATGGTGTTATGCGAGAGTGAAGTATTTTTTTACCTATCGCTGTATCTTTAGGTATTAAAATAAAAGTAAACAAACAATTTGTACATTATCGGGTAGGTAGTTATAACGTTATTGGTGAACCAACCAAATACAAAACCGGCTGTTTGGATAATGTTTTCATCTACCCTCAACTGGCTTAAGAAGTCATTTTTAAGGGTAAATTTTGTTTACTTTTATTTAAATACCTAAAGATACAGAGTTTATAACTGCGGCAAGGTTTATGATTTTAGCAGTCCATGTGTATGACATAGACATATCTATGCGTGAATTGAATGTATATTATATATCGACGGGGTGTAATGTGTAACGTGTAGTGGTGTGGTGCATCGTAGCGTCGAAAGTACTGAGCTGATTTGCCTGATTTTCATGCTGATGTATTCAACGATTTTGCAAGTGACATAGGCTACATTTTAACTGTCTTTAAAACTAACTGTAATCGGGTCATAGTTTTCAATCACTTGTTTTATAATTAATCTCAGGCTTCCTATCATCAATGAAAAAGCTTCGTGAAATTAAGTCTCTTTTTCATTGCTCTTTGCTTTTGCATAAGCTTTAATGCCACAGAGACTAGAACTGCTCATCTTTCTATACATGATAAGTATTTCCGCTTAAGCAACATGTAATAAAGTTAATGATACTCAATGGAAAAAATGATATAATTTAGATCAAACATATGCTAAAAATATCATTTCCCGGTTTGTGTTGTTTATTATACCTTGTAATAATATCTTTGTCAAAGAAAAAAATACGAATGACAATTTATTAAATTACAATTCAATTTAAAAAAAAATTGTTTAGTTACTAAACAAATAAGTTTTTGGCAAAAATTTCATTTTTGGTACAAGCTTTTATCGCTGACTGTACTTTTCTTACGACAGACAACTAATACTCATCCAGACAATTCTAAAAACCCCTAACACAATTAGTTTCATCACCGAGTTCCTATGGCCAGTTGGCCACCTACTGTCTCCATCATCAGATCAGTTCGACAGTACCATATTATAGTATTGTCATCAGAACTACATACAGCTGAAAATTTTCATGACCCTACGATCCTTGGAAGATGGTTAAATTAGTTACCTTAATAGATTCCATTACACAGTTACATACAGGTCGACCTAATAAAAGCTTGTTAAAAACGTAGTGTTATGTTTTAGATTTAATCAAAATTTCAAATGTCGATTCTTTACCAAAACTTTTGAATCATACCTCTTGCATAAACACGTCCACAACAATTAAGCGTCCATCTTTGCGTATTACATGATTAAGCAATAGCGAACCACGACCGATCGGCCCATCTTCAATATCTAAGTAGATCGATCGGGTATATATATAGTACAATGTTTTAATTGCTATCACAACATCATTCGGATCTGAACTGAGTGGTAGCTACAGCAAAAAACATGAAATTGGTGCGTAGTTTTTGTATTGGAGCAAAAAATACATGAGTTGCATTGATAACTCGATTTAAACGAGATTTACTGACAAGTGTTCTATTAAGTGAACCATTCTAAATAAACAAAAAGTTTTTTAGTTTAACTATGTTGATAACTGTTCTAATTAGTGAAATAAGTAGTGAGCTTTCGGTGCTCAGTATTTTAAAGCATTCTGTATTTTTGATTACTGTGTAAAGTAAACATACACTATTAACCTAATTGGTTTTACACAATCATCATCTACACTCATTAGTGAAAAGTTCGGTAACATGTCAAAAGAAGGTGTCATGATTTTATAATTAGCCTACTTTAGTGTTACCCCGCGTCTCTCTGGTCTGCCTCATGAAGAAAAAAACTTAAAATGTAACAAACAAACCACGGTATCAGTCTAAAAAAAAGGGTCCAGAACAATTAAAGGGTCATTCTCTGAGAATATGTCTGCCGTTGCGTCTAATTGCCAGGATTATTTTCATACATTTAGTATGGATCGCGGCAATTAGACCGCAGACATATTTTTCGAGAATGACCCTAAAATAAGAGCTTCGTGAACAAAGTTTTGAACTGAACTCTAAAAATGTTTTCTATTCTGTTGCAGATCATCATTCTCTCTGTCGTGGCCTGGGCTAGCTGCGCCAAGCTAGACCGGACCTACCTCCCCCCCAACGCTCAGTCTTCATCTGGATCCAACTTCCTCCAAGCCCCTGATAGCCGGGGCAATGGGCAAGGCAACGGTTTCAATGGAAACGGATTCAACCAGAACGGAAATGGGTTCAACCAGGACGGAAACAATTTCAACCAGAATGGAAACGACTTCAACCAGCTCGGAAACGATTTCAATCAGAACGGCAATGGATTCAACGGAAACGGCTTCGACCGCCCTGAAAGACCTCAAGCCGCTTTCGAAAAGAACGCCGCTATCCTTCGCCAGGATTCCCAGAATGATGGAGAGACTTATTCTTATGCTTATGAAACTGAGAACGGCATTTATGCTGAGGAGAGCGGTGTGGCTACTAACGGAGTTGAGGCTCAGGGCAGCTACTCTTACACTGGTGATGATGGACAGGTGTACACCGTCAGGTAAAATATTAGTTCATTGGCTTTTTAACTTCAAACGTCAAGTGAAATTATTGCAAATACTGCGTGCCAGTTTCTGAGGATCCGGTTTGGATGTTTTTTTTTTACCGCGTTGGTAAATATATAGATATAGCCCATCTGATAGTTAGCGATTACCGTAATTTATGTATTTGCATCTACATGAGTGACACATGCGCGTTGTCGATCCTAACATCTTGTACATTTATTTTTAAAGAACTCCACACCCATTGAAATACCTGCAGCGAGTTATTAAACATTCCACAACTAGATGTATATTCAGTTTTTTTCATATACAATGAGCACGTCTTTTCCTTTAACTTCCAGAATTTCTGTAAATTCACTTTGTCATAGTATTTTTTTTAAATGTCCTTTAATTATCATTAATCTTCATAGAAAGTTTGAAAATTCTAGACCATGATGTTTTCCACAGGTACACAGCTGACCAGAACGGATTCGTGCCAGTTGGTGATCACCTCCCCACCCCTCCCCCCGTACCAGAAGAGATCCTGAAGGCACTGGAGCAAAACAGTCGTGATGAGGCTGCTGGCATCTACGATGACGGTAAGATGATTCTCCCCAGGTCCCTCATACGCTCACATCCTCTCTCGGTCTGTCTTTTTATTTAAGCATTATCCCAGTTATATCCTGTTTTTAAGCTCAGAGTTCGATAAATCAATAAAAGGCTTCTTTAAGTTTGTAATAACAATGCGACCAATCAAATATGTAGCCCAAACGATTAGAGATAGTTCACTGTTACTCATTAGACTTCACTGTAAGAAACTGGGCAATAACTTTCTTCATTTCATCCCTGTCTATTTTCGTGGACCAAACATTTATTTGCATTTATTTCATTTCATTTATTTCATCATTTTACTGGTTTTTCTTCTTGAACAAATTATCTATGTAGATAAGAAAGATGCTTATACCCATACAGCTAAATCGCATATATAATAGACACATTTATCTCTAAAAATCTTTCTATCATCTCTAATTTCAGGCTCCTACAGCGAAGGCAAATACGGTGACGGCAACAACCAATACAACGGTAACTTCAACAATGGTAACAACTTCAACGGTAACAACGGTAACAACTTCAATAATGGTAACAGCTTCAACGGTAACTACAACACTGTTAACAGCGATGGCAACGATGAAGACACCGTCGTCACCAACGCCGCCTTCAGATCCGGCTCCCGGGGCTTCGCCGGAGCCACCAAGGCTTACCTCCCCCCAGTTCAGTCCCAGGGCTCCAGTGCCCGATCCAGGCGACCAAGCTTCAACGCGAGGGACGGATACAATTATTAGACGAATTTTGTTGACTGCTTAAAGAATAAAGATTATTTATGACTATGATAATTTATAATTGTTTTTCTTCTTTATTTATTCTTTTAAACAAGATTTCAAAGACAACCAACGTAAAGTAGAGCTTAGGTTTATTGTAGTATTTTTCAAACATCTTGGGAGCGGTGACACAGTTTATCTGGTACAGTTTACCTTGAATACTATTTAAAGGATGACTCACCCAACCGGGCCTGGGCCGGGCCGGACCTGCCGGCGCTTCATTTTCTATGGAAAGCACCACGTGATCACCGATCAGCCGTCATAGAAAATTACATGTCGGACGCCTCGGCCCGGGCTCGGTCCGGTCTTGCGTGAGTTATGCATATATCGACACTTTAGTACCTACCTAAAACATCGACAATTGTCATAACACTCATCACTGAAGTTAATCAAAACAACAAATTTTCATCATCAATATCATAAATATATTGATATTTAGCACAATTCGTTGTACCATTAATCATCATCTTCCTCGCGTTATCCCGGCATTCTGCCACGACTCATAGAAGCCTGGGGTCCGCTTGGCAACTAATCCCGAGAATTGGCGTAGGCACTAGTTTTTACGAAAGCGACTGCCATCTGACCTTCCAACCCAGAGGGTAAACTAGACCTTATTGGGATTAGTTCGGTTTCCTCGCGATGTTTTCCTTCACCGAAAAGCGACTGGTAAATATCAAATGATATTTCGTACATAATTTCCGAAAAACTCATTGGTACGAGCCGGGGTTTGAACCCGCGACCTCCGGATTGAAAGTCGCACGCTCTTACCGCTAGGCCACCAGCGCTTCAATTCGTTGTACTAATCGTTGTATTAAATAACAGTCTGGCATTTAGAACCTAAGCTACAAAGTCGTAATACAAGCTAATATCTTGAAACCCATCTTATTTAACAATAAAGAATTTCCTAAATGGAAACAAAGAGAAATCTTTAGAAACACTCAATAGGCAAACTAGTGGTAAGATTGAACTTAAATGTAAAGGATGACTCACGCTAGACCGGGCCGGGCCCGGGCCGAGGCGTCATTCTCTATGACAGCTGATCGGTGATCACGTGATGCTTTCCATAGAAAACGAAGGAACAAGAGTGATAACGATAAGGAAATTTTCTCTTTTGCGGCAAACCCTCTGCTGTCATTTGAATAAAATAAAAGTAAATAAATATTATAAGGACATTCTAGCACAAATTGACCAAGTCCCACGGTAAGCTCAAGAAGGCTTGTGTTGTGGGTACTCAGACATCGATATATATAATATACAAATACTTAAATACATAGAAAACACCCATGACTCAGGAACAAATATCTGTGCTCATCACACAAATAAATGCCCTTACCGGGATTCGAACCCAGGACCATCGGCTTCAGATGCAGGGTCACTACCCGCGAAAAAGGCGAAGAAGGGGAGGCGTTTGAAGGGCGAATTTTTGAAGTGAAAACTTCTTTAGCGGCGCTGTGCACTTTTTGTGATGGGGAAAAAATGTTAAAATCGTAACAGGTGTCACGTGACTGTAAGACGGAAGACGTGACGTCACGTGTGACGGACACTGTTACAATGAGTTTTTCTTTATTGATTTAAATGCCATCTAGTGAGTTTCCCTCAAACTGGTACGAATATAACTCTAGTACTCACAGTGATGTGCTTAGGGGTTTCAAGTAATGCGACGAAATAACACTAGATGGCGTTAACCTCAATTATACATAGTGCTGCAGACATTAATTGAGTTTTCACTTCTGCCGGCACTCCCGGAGTGCAACCCGTTGTTTTTTTATCTCCAGGCATATGTGCTAATAACAGAGCACTTGCTGTAGACTAAATGCTAAGCATTTCATAAGTGGACCGCAGCGGGACCAGTCACGAGCTTCACACGGATGCCACCTGACCACAGACCACTTACCCACATAGATAAATCATAATAATCTTTCATCATTCCTCGTGTTATCCCGGCTTTTTGACTGGTAATTGACAGTTCGTAAACCTTATTACAAAAGGCTTAAGGTCCACCGATGCATAGTTAAGAGTGTTGCTGTTTGTACTATATCAAAAATGTAGTTATAGTTGGGGAGCCGACGATGCTAAATGTGTGTTTACTCGAGCGTCGTACAGACCTATTGGAATCTAAATATTAGATGATAAGAAGGAAAAAAAGTTATATAAAGTTTTTTTAGGTTTAGGTTGGTGGAGGGTTAAAAAATCGTTAAGCAGTTTGTGGGTTTGGTCGTTTTTGTCCACGTTAATGCTATATTTTTTTCTATAACTTAATATAACACTTATTTGTAAGCATTTTCTTAATCTGACGAACCCAAGTTTGACTCCTAATTTTTACATTGTAACCGTCAGATTAAGGAAATGCGTGCATATAATTATCAGATTTAGTAATAGCGCAATTATAGCGTTAATTTGGAGTAATATGACCAAATCCACAATCTGCTTAACAGTTTGTTTAACCCCCACCAATCCCCCACCAACCAAGGGCTCAACATAGATGGCTAAAAGGGGTAAAGGTAGACTACACGGGGTAGCAAGATATCACTCATATCTTAATCTGACGCGCTCGAGTAAACACAAAAATCCCCTCTTGGGCTCCCCTACCATTAGTATGAAGATAACAGTGGGCTAGAATGTCGGTCAGCAGCAAAATATTTTACGAATAAAAGAACGCGCATATTAATAAACACTTTAAGATAAAGATAAAAGATAAAAAATAGTTTATTCAAGTAGGCATATTACAATGCGCTTATGAACGTCAAATAAAGCTATACCGGCTCCAACCCTACATCTCTGCCTCGAGAAGATTTTAAAGGCTACAAATATAATGACCACCAAAAAATACTTTGGTACCCTTAATAAAAAAATCATGCTTACCAAAAAAAATTACTGAACACCAAAATAATAAGGCCTAAAAATACAAAAGTACCACCATTTTAATTACGACTGCACTTCAAGTTGTATTCAAATACCAAATATATTGAATGATCACCAAAAATTAGGTTAGGTTTGAACTGCGACCCATACAGAAAAGAAATGCTATCAGAAAAGTGGGTTAGGTTAGGTTTGAACTGCGACCCTTACAGAAACCAAATGCTACTAGAAAAATTGGTTAAGTTAGGTTTGAACTGCGACCCTTACAGAAAAGAAATGCTACTAGAAAAGTGGGTTAGGTTAGGTTTGAACTGCGACCCTTACAGAAAAGAAATGCTACTAGAAAAGTGGGATAGGTTAGGTTTGAACTGCGACCCTTACAGAAAAGAAATGCTACTAGAAAAGTGGGTTAGGTTAGGTTTGAACTGCGACCCTTTCAGAAAAGAAATGCTACTAGAAAAGTGGGATAGGTTAGGTTTGAACTGCGACCCTTACAGAAAAGAAATGCTACTAGAAAAGTGGGTTAGGTTAGGTTTGAACTGCGACCCTTTCAGAAAAGAAATGCTACTAGAAAAGTGGGTTAGGTTAGGTTTGAACTGCGACCCCTACAAAAAAGAAATGCTACTAGAAAAGTGGGTTATGTTAGGTTTGAACTGCGAACCTTGCAGAAAAGAAATGCTACTAGAAAAGTGGGTTAGGTTAGGTTTGAACTGCGACCCTTGCAGAAAAGAAATGCTACTAGAAAAGTGGGTTAGGTTAGGTTTGAACTGCGACCCTTACAGAAACGAAATGCTACTAGAAAAGTGGGTTAGGTTAGGTTAGACCTGCGACTGTTACAGAAATAAAATGCTACTAGAAAAAGGTGACGAAGTGGATTCATTAATTTAATATGATAACGGTAATTATATTAAATATTTGCACATTTTGAATTAAAATGTGGTTACAATTTTGGTGGTCATTTACTATTTTTGGGTTTTCAATGATTATTTTGGAGTCATTTGCTTTAATATGATATCAAGATTTAAAAATTTGGTTATAATTTTACATTAAAATGGAGTTCTAATTTTGGTGGTCATTTACTATTTTTGGGGTTACAATGATTATTTTGGTGTCATTTTCTTTAATAGGATAGCAAGATGTCAAAATTTGGTTATCATTTCACATTAAAATGGGGTTTGAAATTTGGTAATCATTTAGTATTTTTGGGTTAATAATGATTAGTTTGGTGTCATTTCCTTTAAAAGGATAGTAAAGTGTAATAAAATTGGTAATCATTTCACATTAAAATGGTGTTATAATTTTGGTGATCATTCATTATTTTAGGGTGGTAAAATAGATTTTTGTGGTATTAAATTTTACTAAATCTGGTGATCAGTTAAATAGCAGCCGATTTTAAATGCGGAGCCTGGACTCTGGACCAGGCCGCGTAGCCAAAATGCCAATCGCTTACGCTCCGTAGCGATCGAAACGCAACTGTCTCTGTCGCACTAATATGGAAGAGTGATAGAGAGACAAAGCGTTTCGTTGTCGAAGCGATAGCGATTGTAACCTTGGCTAGGCCGGCAGATGGTCTGTGCACCTGATACTTCATATCTGGGTTATGTAAGTACAGATATTGCACGAGATTATCTTAGTCTATCTCATTTTAGTTGTGTTAGGTATTAAAAAAAAACTTTAACTATAAAACTCCCGTGAGACGAATCGCCTTTTCATACTTTTCATACTCCAACCGAAAATATAATAAATAAATGAATCTAATCTAAATCTAATCTAATCTAATCATACAAACGTAGTCCTCATTTTTAGGGTTCCGTACCCAAAGGGTAAAACGGGACCCTATTACTAAGACTCCGCTGTCCGTCCGTCCGTCCGTCCGTCCGTCCGTCCGTCCGTCCGTCGTCTGTCACCAGGCTGTATCTCACGAACCGTGATAGCTAGACAGTTGAAATTTTCACAGATGATGTATTTTTGTTGCCGCTATAACAACAAGTACTAAAAACAGAATAAAATAAAGATTTAAGTGGGGCTCCCATACAACAAACGTGATTTTTGACCGAAGTTATTAAGCAACGTCGGGCGGGGTCAGTACTTGGATGGGTGACCGTTTCTTTTTTGCCGTTTTTTGCATTATGGTACGGAACCCTTCGTGCGCGAGTCCGACTCGCACTTGCCTGGTTTTTTCTCTCTGGATATTAGCATTATTGAAAATATTTTGACACAATTTGTTGTAGTTATTTCAACCACAGCTATGCACCTACGCATCTGCGTCAACCGGTGCGCGCGAGGGTCACTACGAGCAGTGGGGAGACACTCCTGACTTCGGGCAAACTCGGCTCCGTTCGGCTCAGCATCGCTCCGAGCAATTATTAGGGTTGACACAACTTGACGTCCCTTTGCGTGCACGACCACAAATAAGATAATGACTTGAATTTTGACAACCCTAAATAGCCGAAAGGGATAGTGCCATAAGTTAGAAAGGGATATCATGATTCGACCCTGAACCGCTGTCAAACTTCGGTTTTGTAGGAAGTGTCCTTTCTGTACCGTAGTAGGTACTATTACTTATTCTGTGCTATGAGTCGTATTATGTTCGTATCATATCAAACTTTGAATCTTCAAATAGGCTTCCAAATGTTTACCTTAGTGTTTTTCGAAGGATAATGAATAGAGTCAGACCGAGAAAAGTCTGCAGCGACTTTAATAGAAAAGAAGAAAAACGTTAATTGCAAAAAACATCTACATACAGCACCACACATATAAAAAAAAAAAAAGGATCTTATACACTAAACAGTTTAAACTATTATTAGCTTAACTAACATGCAATAATAATCGTAGTATTGATGCTGCTATAGAGGCTACAAATGGACACCACTCAGCATATGCTCTAACATAATATATATGCGATAGCGCTGGTCTTCCAGCTTAACCAGCCCACGCAGTGCAAGTGTCATTTTAAACGTCAAACTTCTATGAAATTATGACGTGTAATTAACACTTGCACTGCGTGGGCTATCAAAATCGCTGTAGACTTTTCTTGGTCTAGCTCTACCACCATGATGCCAAGGAGCATGCGAATAAATTACCTGACGTGGACTCCCTTTGCATTAAAACCATTTTTGCGACCCCCCCCCCCCCCCGCCGTCAACGGTTTGTACGGACCAATTCGAGTTTTAGTTATTAGATCTGATTCAGATGTGATACTGATCTGTCAGTGTCAAAAGTGACATTGCTTCAACCAAAACCGTCATTTTTGACACTGACAGATCAGTATCACATCGAAATCAGATCTAATAATTAACCCCCTTATTCATAAAAGCGCTACAAACCTCAATTAGCAAATAATCGTTCGTCTTTATACTCGTTATCTGTCATTTTGACTTATGTATTTGTAAGAAAGGGATAAAACATAATTTAACTAAATCAGAAGCGGTATCATGGTCGCATTTTTATCACCTGTCATGCCATGCGTCACTTACGCACTTACATATTTGTTAGAACGTGACAGGCATGGTGACAAATGATAAAGAGCCGACCATCTTAGCCCTACAGGCCCGTAAAGTTTCATGAATAAGGGCCACTTGCACCATTCTCTAACCCGGGATTACCTGGTTAAACCTAGAGTTACCATGGTTACCAGTACAATTTGACACTGGGTTAATGGTTTAACCGGTAAACCTCGGGTTAGTGGGATGGTGCAAGTGGCACTAAGGGGGTTAAACTTGAATTGGACCGCTAGTCTGTTTGTTTTATTTTTATCTAGGCCTATCTAGACCTCGCGAACTAAACTCGAATTGTACCGCTAGTCTGTTTGTTTTATTTTTATCTAGGCCTATCTAGACCTCGCGAACTAAACTCGAATTGTACCGCTAGTCTGTTTGTTTTATTTTTATCTAGGCCTATCTAGACCTCGCGAACTAAACTCGAATTGTACCGCTAGTCTATTTGTTTTATTTTTATCTAGACCTATCTAGATCCTTTGATAAGAGGTTCATAACCCCTTAAAGGTTGAAAAACACTGCACTAAGTTATGTAAGAATAAGAATATCGATATTGTACAAGATTCGTTTGCTTATCTTTGCATCTCAGTTATTTAACATGAGCATTCTGAGCAAGTATTTAAATAAATAGTTTTGAATCAATTTTAAAGTTCACCGACTAATAGGCCAAGGGGTCTGGACATCGGATGATGGTAGCATGACGTAGGAGGAAACGGGGTCATTCGAAGCATGATTTTTGGATGATTTTAGGGGGGTGGGTCAAAAATCGTTAAAAATAGATGACGTAATTTATGAACAGCCCCACAGCAATAAGAAGGTATGGAGGGAAATGCTAGGAACACAATTTTTGACTCTTTGTTTGGACTAGATAGGAGGTGAACATATCAAAAGTCCCCGGCCGTATCCCCTATGCCGGGGGGGAGAGGGGATAAGAAGGTCCCATTTTTCAGTTATTCACGAATATCTTGGTAACTTTGCGAAAAATGCGTCAGCTCGTAGGTCGCCAGACACCCAGACTAGTTTGGTAGAAATATCTTTTCCTAGTTTTTTGGTGTCTGACCACCAAGGACCGAAAGTTTCAAACGCAAGTGCCGCAAATACATAATTCGTTTTCAAAAATGCGACATTTGGCAATTGCTACATAGTCAATGAAGAGTTAGCTTAGACGGCCTATAATTTCTCATTACGAAATCCTTCCACCAGTATCGTAAAATTAATGTAGCCGTGTAGTAGCATTGTTCTGTGGGCGTAGAGTTATAAGGATACTTTAACTATAAATCCCGAACAGTAGAGTACCGTTCCATGAAGTCGGAAACGCTAAACATTAATTTATTTAATGATACTAGCTCTTGCCCGCGACTTGGTCTGCGTGAAGTATGTCCTTCTTCGGGCCTCAAACTAGCGTCATGCCAAATTTCATCAAAATCGGTTCGGCGGTTTAAGACGAAACAGGAGCTGAGTTTTAAATATTTTAGGTAAATATACCCGTCTTGCTAACGGAAGCGGCACCTAAAAGTAGTGCGATAAGGACAAGGCGAAAAATCCTGCGTAAAAATGTCAAAAATCGAGGTTTCGTACTCCTCTGTTTCCTCCTCCAAAACTTAACCAATCGTAACCAAATTTGGAAATCTAAATGATTATGAAATTATCTGTGTCGGACCGTTTTGCTTTTTTGGCTAATTGATATCAGTTTTGAATGCCACGCCTCTCATTGCGGCATAGTCAATTAGGCCATTTTGGCCATTTTTGAAGAGCTCTAGCGCCTTAAAAAACAAAAATATCAAAATAAGCAAAACGGTCCGACACAGATATTGACAATATTAATCTGTGTTGAAAAAATCATTGCTCTGGCTTCAAAAACCACGGAGGAAAACGAGGAGTACGTTTGTATGGAGGAATGACCACTCCCGTTGGCTCTTAAGCGAAGAGCTGAAGAGGCAACATGCAACAAACAAACATTTGCATTTAGTCGGGATTAGTAGGGATTTCCATAGGTAGATGAAGTGAAGCAAACCCTTGTTATTCATATTATATTATAATGTAAATATATAAAGAGAAAAATGTTTATTTCAGGCATCAAGTGGCCCATAGATTAATACTAACACTAGCATAAATATTGTAAAAATATATATCTTAAAACTAAGAAGTACAAAACATGTTGGCTGCGATGCATTCGGCAACCCCGCAAGAACCGCTGAGGGCCTGCCGCGAACCACGTTCGATGTGTTGCCTTCTGTCACACTTACGTACCAATTTACAAGTGCGACAGAGAGGCAACACGTCGAACGTGGTTCGCGGTAGGCCCTCTGGAACTTGACACCCTTCGGCCAAAACTCCTCCTTGGTAGATAATGCACCAAGGCTATAACCGTAAAAATCGAGGTTCATAAATTTCGAGCAACTAACACTGTCACTCTAATTACGCCTGTATTAGAGTAAAAGAGAAAGATGCCCGATATTTGCAAACAAGTTTGTCCATCCGTCTGTTAAGTAAACGTTGGTAACTAACTATTGCGAATCTCAAGTCAATCAAACCTCGATAATACAAATGATTTTAGTCTCTAATTATATGTAAATATGTGATATAATAGAGTGTCAACAGAATTATGTCATTTTGTCACTACGATATGTGACTAATGAAAAGATTTCCCATATCGGAACAATGGCGCGTAAATGTTGGCGTGTGAATGACGCTCACACCATATCGTAAGCTTATATATGATGCACGCTCATTCATAAATAACTTAAGGCGAAGTTGTTTCCAGAGAGAAATTTTACTGAAGAGCCCATCAACGTGCACACTAGCGCCACTGCTAAATAATCGATCGATCTATGAAGTGAAAACGGCCGTTTTCACTTTGGACGCAATTGACGAATCCAGCAACATAAAAACTAGTTTGATGTATTCAAAAGGTACTTAAATACAAAATACAGTACATAGCGGCCCCCTTTATTGAATACCTATCGTTAAATTTTAATAATCACGATTATTTAGCAGTGGCGCTAGTGTGCACGTTGACGGGCTCTGAAGGCTTTCTAGCCGTTTATTGATATAAAACAATACTTTTTTACTGTCATACAAATGTGCAAAGTATGATCTCAAATTATAAACTGAAAAAATGTCATATAGTAAGAAAAAGTGACCAAGGCCTCCAGTGCCAAAGGCTGGAGTCGAACCAGCGTCCTCTGCTATCGCGGCAGGTGCCTGTGCCATTCGGCCACCTGGGTCACGGCGGCAGACGTCGAATTTTTCCAAGTATTATGCATTTCCTACTGAAGGCTTATGGCGCCCCCTAAGTAGCCATACCTAAGGTAGAACAGTATGGTTCGACCTTCTAGCTCGGCGGTCGGCAACCTGCGGCCCGCGGGCCGCATGCGGCTCGTGAAACTGTCACTTGCGGCCTGCGAGCCTCTCTGGCTATGTAATATTGAGAAACGACAATGTCTGATAAAGTCATAAATATTAACAAAGTGCGGCCCGCGTCAACTTACTCATCGTTAACTACGCTACTAAAACTACGCAAAAAAAGGTTGCCGACCGCTGTTCTAGCTGAATCAACTCAGGGGATTCCGAACTAGCGAGAGAGATGGCGCTGTTTATTTTCAGAAAAAAAAAATACTTATTTGTTTTTATTTCAAGTAGAAACACTACTATATACATATATAAATTATAAACTGAAATAAATGTTATAATTATATGTACAAAGAAAAAGAAACACATGGATTTTTTTCCAAAAAGCAGAAAAAAGGGCATCGACTCGCGCTCCGGTTTTTCCTGGTGCTAAGGTAGTCCATCATCATCATCATTATCATATCAGCCAGAGGACGTCCACTGCTGGACATAGGCCTCCCCCAAAGAGTGCCACAATGACCGGTCTTGCGCCACCCGCATCCAGCGGACTCCTGCGACCTTTACTAGGTCGTCAGTCCACCTTGTGGGGGGTCTACCCACGTTGCGCCTTCCGGTAGGTGGTCGCCACTCGAGAACCTTTCCGCCCCAACGGCCATCGGTTCTACGGGCAATGTGCCCCGCCCACTGCCACTTAAGTTTAGCGATTCGGAGGGCTATATCGGTTACTTTGGTTCTGCTGCGGATGGCCTCATTTCTGATGCGATCACGCAGAGAGACTCCAAGCATAGCCCTCTCCATTGCCCTTTGGGTGACTTTGAGCCTTCTTATGAGGCACACAGTAAGCGGCCACGTTTCAGTTCCATATGTCATCACTGGCAACACACACAGGTCGAAGACTTTCGTCTTGAGACACTGCGGAATATTGGACAAAAAGATGTGCCGTAGCTTCCCAAACGAGTCGGATTCGTCGATTAACCTCTTTCTCGAAGTTGGACCTACCTAACTGGACAGTTTGTCCTAGGTATATAGGTAGGGTTTGACGACCGGTCTGGTCTAGTGGATAGTGACCCTGTCTGCTAAGCCGATGGTCCTGGGTTCGAATCCCAGTAAGGGCATTTATTTGTGTGATGAACACTAATATTTGTTCCTGAGTCATGGTTGTTTTCTATGTATATAAGTATGTATTTATCTATACAAGTATGTATATCGTCGCCTAGTACCCATAGTACAAGCTTTGCTTAGTTTGGGGCTAGGTTTGATCTGTGTAAGATGTCCCCTAATATTTATTTATTTATTTATTTATATATAATCGTCTACAACTTCAAGTGTATAGTCTCCGATTGTAACAGGAGTTGGTTCTACACGGACATTTGACATGATCTTCATCTTGTCCATGTTCATCCTCAGACCAACTCGCTCGGAAGCTTTACTGAGGTTGTCCATCGCAAAATCGCAATTCAACGCGGTAACACAGCGAGTGTGATGGCACCTTTGCACCGGGGGTTGTGCGGGGAGGCGTTTTTGAGTAGTTTTTATATTGCTTGTTTAATTTAAAATATATTTAGGATTCTTAGTTCTTAGTTTTATTCATAGATATATTTAGTTCATAAGTTATTTATTTGTCTTTTTATTGTCTTATTAAAAATATAAATCTTAATTCACTTAAAAAAAAGCATTAAGCCTTTACAAGTTCACAGTTCAGGGCCCAGCAATTACAAGAGACATATTGATTATCACCGTCGTGAGCGAACCGACCTCTGACAATTGTTCTGCCCAATTCAATGCCATTGTCTCCGAAGATGACCAAGTTGACCCAAACAGGTCAATTCGAATTTACACTGATATCAGAATGACGTTATTGGGCTTTATACCTTTATGATAAAGAACATAGATGGTCGCTAAATGTCATTATTGGTTAATAGACTTTTAAAATAAAATATTTATAAACTGGAATAATATTTCTGAGGACGATTACGACACACCCTGAAATGCCTTTATATAAAATAAACGAAAAGAAGCCTGAAAGTACGCATTCAGTTTCATCCACAAATATCTTTCGCTTACTTACGAAAATTACATACGTTTTCGTAACTCGGAGGAAGATTTTTTTAGGACATACGGTAAAATTGCACCTAAAGGATGACTCACGTTAGACCGGGCCGTGTCCTGGCCGGAACTTCCGGCGCATCGTTTTCTATGGAAAACATCACGTGATCATATATCATTTGTCATAAAAAAGGAAGCGCTGGAAGCTCCAGTCCGGACACGGCCCGGTCTAACGTGAGTCATCCTTAAAATTTGGTGCTGTTGATAATATGGTGCCAAAATTTACCGAACTTTGACAAATAAAAGAAAACCGACGAAAAGAAAAATCGGCCCACAAAAGCAGTTGTATCAAAGATAGGCATCGTAGTGCATCTAAGTCACCTAGCAACCAAAACCATCATCCCAATTCTTTAGAAACATCGCACCACTTTTCTACGTTATGTCACATATCGGGGCTAATTTCGATCTTTGTCGCCGTACACTCCAGGCCAGAGAAATGTCAAGGCAAATAATGCCCATCTCTAACTTAAAACCGTAATGCCACAAGTAATTTTCATTTTACAAGCGATTACACTCCTAATTTTAAGATAAGTAAAGCTTAGAATCGTGGAGCATTAATGATAGATTTGAGCCAATTTAGGATTGAAGAAGAGATATCATGACCACCTCAATAATAACGTGACGAAACCCAAAAAATAAACACTCTTAATAACTTGCTCAGGTTTGACAGCTACAATTAGGGTACTGTCACGGTATGTCCGACTGTCACGTCCGCACGTACACCTAAATAGTCATTATAGGTTAATTTTAAGGATGGTATAAATAACATTTTTTGATGGGAGACAGCACACATCTCAACTGCATCCTGTGGCAGACACATCCGAGATGAAGATCTTTCTGGTTAGTTTTTGTCATACGTCTTTTGTTAAATTTTCTTGTTCCTTGATGAGAATACAGGTGTCCTCACCTAACGTTCAAGCCAAGATAACTACAAGAGTGTGTGAAGAGTGAATAAAATTCAAGACTAGTTATGCAAGTTGCGGAAAGTTTCCAAAAACTTCTTCGAAATTTTTTGAAAATTTTACAGTAAACAAAGGAATCTTTCTTTTGAAAATGTATAAAAATTCGATTACTATGTTCCAATTTTTTCAAGTTGAAATATAGCAATTAAGAAACTTTCCGAAGGGACATCAGTATGCAAGACCAACAATTTGGCTCCAGTGTCATTTTCCGGAGCAAGTGGGACTTTTTTTACACACAATTTTATTACTGGTTTATCCTTTCTGTGTCGTGAAGTGTACAGTGATAGGGTTAATAAACGAAAGTGTAACGACTTCATATGACAATGGATTGTGAACAATATAGTTTGTATTTGGCATAAAAGCCTTTGTTACGAATTACGATAGAAGGATGTGTTGATGGGGATTAACTAATGCTTTCTCTTTTTTATTGCAAATATTATTATATTGTAGATCCGGCAAACTTCGTTTCACCTATATCTATCTTTTTTTGGTGCTTTGTTAATTTTTTCATTCATAAGAACCTTCTCCTGACAACAATCACAACAAAAAATAATTATCGAAATTGGTCCACATTGGTCGAAATTGGATTGCTTATATATATAGTAGTTTTAGGGAAATAAGACATAATAATGGAAGTAGAGAAATAGTGCACTTAGTGCTCGTATTTAATGTGTAATTCACTAATCATCATCATTTTCCTAGCGTGTTTCGCCACGGCTCATTGGAGCCTGGCGTCCGCTTTGCCACTAATCTCAAGATTTGGATTTCGTAAATCAAAACAACCGATAAAGTGGTGTTTTGTGGTTTTCACCAATAAGGGTTGACTACGGAACTAAAAATAATTGAAGAATTGAATCATTTTTAATAAAATGATACCCTGAAGCAATACATGTTTTCTATTATTTTCAGATTATCTGCCTAGCCTCCGGCCTGGCTTCATCTGAGAAGCTAGACAGGAGTTACCTTCCACCACCAGGGTCGAAATACTCAGGAGGTAGTCCAGGAGACATCGATGTACCTCTTGAATTTCCCAAGCAAACACCTACGGGACGACCGCAGCTAGTAAATGGGAAACCTGAAATAGAACTAGGCGTTGACCGACGCCCAGCTCCAACAGGGACACCGGATAGCCAGAAACCTGGATTCACTTACTTCCAAAACTCCTACCCTGTCCCTAGAACTACTACATCGTATGCTATAACTCAGACTACTACTTTCCCCGCTGGTTACGAAGGTTTAGAGCCGAATGCCTTCGTAAATGGCTCAAATATCCAACCAGGTGTACCAGGGCAGAATTATCGA
Source organism: Cydia splendana (assembly GCF_910591565.1). Lineage (NCBI taxonomy): Eukaryota > Metazoa > Arthropoda > Insecta > Lepidoptera > Tortricidae > Cydia > Cydia splendana. The sequence goes on along the minus strand of NC_085975.1, from coordinate 16,010,591 downwards.
CAGCCAATCAGAGGACCAGGCCAAGGACCTAGCTACAACCAATATCGAACGGGACAGAGCCAATCTACTGTAGCTCCTTACGGAACCACTGCGCGACCACCATTCCCAAACAATTTCAATGGCCCCGAATATTTGCCCCCAGTGAGCAACAAGCAATCCCCAGGCCAAGCGGGTTCTAACCAAGATGGCGCCAGTTACCCATCTGATCTGCCCCAAGGACCTAAATACCAAGACGGAATCTCAGTGAATCAACCAGGCTTCAATCAACAAAACCGATTTGTAGGCGACCAAAATGTACCTTCAACTATTGCACCTCAATACCAAAATGAACGATTTGGACCCACAGGACCTGGCTTTCCGCAAGCCCAGAAACAATTTATAGGAAACCAGTTCCCATCATCAACAGGGGTGCCTCAATACCAAACTGGTCAGAGATTTACTACCCCTGGAACAAACCAGCAGAACCAATTCTCAGGAAATCAAGACTTTCCATCATCAACTGCTGCTCCTCAATACCAAGGAGGTCAAAGGTTGACTACCCCGGTACCAAACCAGCAGAACCAATTTTCAGGAAATCAAGACTTTCCATCATCAACTGCTGCTCCTCAATACCAAGGAGGTCAAAGGTTGACTACCCCGGTACCAAACCAGCAAAACCAATTTGCAGGAAATCAGGACTTCCCGTCATCAACTACTGTACCACATTTCCAATCTGGGCAAGGAATTATAACTCCTGGACTTAACCATCAAGTTTTTGGATCTCGAGTTCCTAGCCAGCAGAATCAATACACTGGAAGTCAAAATCAAGGAAATCAGTTCCCATCGTCTACTGCAGCGCCTACGCCTGCATCGATTCAACAGAACCAATATACAAGGAATGAAAATTATCCTTCAACTGCAGCCCCTATCTACCAAGACGGACAACGTTTTACCACCCCCGTCCAAATTCAAGGGGGATCAGTTCCTCGCCAGCGACCTTTTGGTTCTCTCGTGCAGGGTAATCAATACCCTGGTAATCAAAACATACCTTCATCCACCGTTGCTCCTCAATTCCATGATAGTCAACGTTTTACTACTCCAGGATATATACAAGTCGGCTATGGATCTTCAGTGCCTTCACAGGAAAATCAGTACCAGTATCCGGGAAGCCAAAATATACCGTCATCCACGATTGCACCGCAATACCAGACTAACCAGCAGTTTACTACTGGACCAGGTGCCCAGAATTTCCTATCAACTGATGCTCCTAAGAACCAAAATGGACGTTACTCGACCCCTGGCCAATATCAAGGACAATTAGTTCCTCAACAACAGTTTGGGACTCCTGGCCAACGACAACATGTAGGAAATCAAAACTATCCATCATCTACCGTTGTTCCTCAATACGAAAATGGCCAGCGCTTTTTGACTCCCGGATCCCAGCAAATATTTGGATCTCCTCAACAAAATCAGTATGAAAACCAGAACTTCGCAACTTCGACCACTGCTCCTCAATACCAAGATCAACGCTTCTCCACCCCTGGTCTTTTCAACCAACCTTCTTATCCAGGGTCCACCGCTGCCCCAGAATATCATCAAACATTTGCGCCTACTCCAGGAACCATTCAACAAGGGGTACCTAGCCAACAGAATCAATACCAGCGGCCGATCTACAATCAACAGTTCCCATCGTCAACAGCAGCACCCCAACGTTTTATTCCTGGATCTCAACCCCACTTCGGTAGTAATATTCCTACATCTGGAACGGAAGTAGCATTTCCACAACAAGGATTACCTGGAAGTGAAAATTATGGAAGCAACCAACAGGCTGTATCTCAGACCGAAGCTGGCTCTATTTATGGTACCGCTCCAAGCTTCTCCAACCAAGGATTTCCGAGTACAACAGTTGGACCTTACCAAGCTGGAGATTTCGCTTCTACACCTGGCTTTGAAAACATTGGTGGCCGTAGACCTGAACGTCCTCAGGCCGAGGGCGATAGAAACGCGGAGATTTTATCCTATGAAAACGTACTTACACCCGAAGGCTACTTTTACAGTTTTGATACATCTAATGGTATTCATGCCGATGAAACTGGAGAAGTAGGTAATAGCACTAGAGCTCAAGGAGGCTTCACCTACACTGGCGATGACGGAAAAGTGTATAGCATCGTTTATACGGCTGATGAGAATGGTTTTCAACCTCGTGGTGACCATTTACCGACCCCGCCACCAATCCCTGAAGCGATCCAACGAGTTATTGATCAAGCTAACTTGGATAAGGAAGCGGGAATCGATGATGATGGTAAGATAAACAATAATTGCATAACATGTAACTACAAGTTAACTCTGCAGTGACAAAGTGTACCAGTGCCACAATGAACTGCGTGTTTTTGTAGGAATCTGATATTAATGATTGCATCTGCACATTTTTTTTTAGCTTGGACTAACATGAATTCGTTTTTCAGAATGGTACGCTTTACGATAAAGGCTAATAATATTTATTTTTACAGGTTCTTACAATGAAGAAAAATACGGATATATGAAATATGAAGGTCCATTAACTCGGTTCATGGCAAAAAATAGGACAGTGTCTTTAGTTAATGGAGCTGATATTCCGGAAAGAAATGAACATGGTATTGATGAACAGATCAGAAAAGTATTTAGACCTAAAGGTAGCCGACCAAGTTCAAAGGCAGAAAATACAGAGCCTGACTTAGAAAAAACCGATATAAATGAATCAGATATAGAAGGTATTGACATGGATGATGATTACAGTCTGAATAATAACAAGGAAGGTATTAGACGTACTAGCGCTAAACGTCCAAAACCTATCAAGAACTTAACTGAGGAAGATAATAGACCAAACCGATTAAAAGGAATAAAAACACAAATGAAACCCAACGTTAACACCAATAAAGATAGTTCTATTCGCCGTCCGATATCAAGCGGGGAATATGAAGATAATGTATCAGACGATAAGCTTGAAGAACCTAAGGATAATGATGATCTATTAGATTCTGATGAGTTCGATTTCGATTCAGATCTCGTGAACTACAGAGATGACCCTAATAATAGAACTGACTTCCATGGCCTGAACAAGTATCTTCCGGAATCTAAGAAAACAAACAGGAAAAATCTGTCTGGTAAAAAACGACCAATCGTGCGAGTAGATCGTATCAAGAAACCTGTAACTGGAAGTGGAGCTAAAACCACTGAAGATCGCTATGACGAAGAAAATCTGGACAGTAAACCTGACTTTGATGATGAACCACGCACACGCATCCCGTCAAGGAAAAACAAATTCGGACAGAAAATCAAAGATCAGTCCAAAATTACCGGTCAAACTTTACCGCTTGAGAGTGATGATGAGACCAACACGTACAACGACGATAAAATTGACGCAAATGAAGATTATGATTATGATGACGCCACAAAACCAGTAATCAATAACCGCAAAAATAAACCTGCCACTTCCCAGTCAAAAAATAAAGTTTCTGGTAAGCCTAAGCGACCGACGGCAAACAAACAGGCAGGTGTTTCTAACAATAAAGAGAATGATGCATCATCATACGAAGAAACCGGTTATGAATATACTCCACCACAACGAAAGTTTGGCTCAGAAGAGGCCACCAAGTTTCCATCTAGAACAAATCAAAAGGGAATACAGACAACCGTGCGACCTTTCCTAACTAAACACGTATATGGCGATGACGAACCTACTGATGAATATGTCGATCAATACGGCCATGTTAAACCTGGTAAATCAAGACGGCCAATGGCTCCTCAGAAGTACCCTGATTATAAACAGGGCGCTAACATTTATGGGCAGGATAACCCTGAAGAGAACGATGAAGGAAGGAGACCGATTTCATTTGAAACTTCTCGCCGACCCTTTGGCGGAAGACCACAAACTACAGTAACTCCTCAATATCAGGACCAAGGCGTGACTGGTCAGGAAACTCAGGAAGGTGAGAGTCATGACCCTAAATTAAATCAAAATCAAGGATTCTCTACAACCAGGAGACCTGTGTCATACGGAACTTCTGAGCGACCTTTCGGTAGACCACAGTCCACTTTAGCTTCTCAATATCCGGAGCAAGGTGTGACTGGTCAGGAGGGTGAGACTTATAACCCTGAATTAAACCAAAATCAAGGATTTTCTACAACCAGGAGACCTGTCTCATATGGAACTTCTCAGAGACCTTTCGGAAGACCACAATCCACTGTAGCTCCTCAATATCAAGACCAGACAGGAGCCGGTCAGGTGTACAATGAACCTTCCAACCAAGGATCTCAAGAACCCGGAGACAAATTATTCTACAACACTAACGCCCCGAATAGAGGAACGGTCGGTAATGTATTCAGCACTACAACACCGCTGCCACCATCAGGACCAGACTCCACAAATCAAGACCCGGGACAGTATCAGAACAGACCTACTGGTCCTTTTTACGAAACTACCTCACCCAGTGGAGTGACCTACATGAGGCCTGGCACTAACAAACCCGGTCAAGTACCTAGCACGACTTATAGACCAAACTACAGCTTCGGTGATAAGAAAAGTCCTGTATTAATTGATGGTTCTGGAAGACAAAGTACAACCGCTCCTGCTTTCGACCGAACTCTTAAACCTGCATATACTTTAAAACCTAATGGAGACTCTAATAACGAACAAGATCGGGTCAGACCTAATGTAGGGCGTTTTGGAGTAACCTCTGGGCCTGAAACGCCTGGATATCAATCCACTTCTGCACCAATCGGTGAAGATTTCAGTGGACCAAAGCAACCCCAAAGATTTGATCCCCAAACCGGGTACCATTATAAATAAATACGACTTGTTGAATATTTAAGGATTGTATATGGAAACGGCTATTACGAAATAAAAATGTTATTTTGAATATTATTGTCATTATCTCTCATAAAAACATATCTCGTTAAATTGAATGTTTTCTTCAATATAAACATCAGTAAGAAATTAAGATGTGATTATTGAACCTTATCAAAAATTTTCCTGATTATTTATAATTCATAACTGAAACGGATGAACCGATTTTGATAAAACATGTATAAGAACCAGCACTAGAATACCTGCTTCAAATAAAAAAAAACGCATCCAAATCGGTTAACCCGTATAAAAGCTACGGTGCCGGTGTCAAAGACAGACACAAACACATAGCAATCAAACTAATAACATCGGTAGTATTATACCTATCAATAAAACCATTTTGTAAGATAAACATTTAAGTATGGAATTGTTCTTTTGTAGATTTCAAGCTCATTTCGTAATTCAAGTTTTATCAAGATCTCTATCACATTATGTTATAATCTTCACATAAAAACCTCAATCTTAATTACAGATCGCTTTACCAAATGCATGAATGATGTTAGAAGAAATCTCAATTGGTGTTAAAAAACCCTCTTACGATCCAATACACGACTTGACAAGTATTTGCTTTACAAAAAGATCAATGCTTTGTGTAGGTACAGATAAGTGAGATGGATAAGAGCGAGCTGAGTCATTGACTCGTTGAACTCTGCTGTGATTCCATTGGTGATTCCTGTGTCATTGCGTAAGCGCAAGAGAGTCGAACTTTTAGCGGAACCGGTCGGTCGGTCGGTCGGTTTGGAGAGACGAAGTCCAGAAAGACCTTAGCGAACTCGAAACGGCTTTGGACAGAGTAGCTTGATTGAGCTTGATCCACTTCGGGTCGTTGCGCCACAGCAGTGTCATTAGACCTAGAGATGGTCAGAGAGCCGCCGGCATAGAAAATCGAAATTTGTTATTTGACACTTCTTCTACTTCTTGGTTTGACTAATGTGTAAGACCGATAAAGAGCCAGATAACGAAAGCGAAATTTAGATTGTCTATGTTCGTGGTAGGCCTTTAGAACTCTTTACATTTTTAGAACTACCTAGTCAGTTTAAGATAATTAAATAAGCTAAGACTTTCACTTACATTTAATCTATAACGGGATTAAGCTTTTTAAGGACAAAAAAGATAAGTAATAAAAATTTGCACTCTATAAATAGTTTTAAGAGATCCGCGCTTAAAAAAATTGAATATTCTCAAAAGTGAGTAGGCACCTACATCACAGGTATTCAATTCTTATAATAAACTTATATTCTATCGAAAGTTTTCGCAACTGAGTATTTTTGTTTGAAAAGGGTATTGAAAGCGTGAATGATATGAAACAAGAACGCATCGTGAAAAATATTGCGCACAATTTCAGTCTTCTCTAAAAAAGCGTTTTTCGTCTCTCAGATAACATACGTTTGTTAGGTCTAAAAAATTAAGTCGAGCCAATAGGGGAGGTCATCCAAAGACTCGAATTTACTTAGGTCACAGAATAAATAATAGTACTAGGTACAGAAGACTCACTCTCTAACAAAACGCGTCTGTTACGATCAGCACAAATATGGCCGCAAGGTAGCGACAGCGCCACGCGCGGCTTATGGCAAACCCCAAAATTGGTGTGGAACGGATGTACTTTTAGCTACCTGTAGCAAAGCGACGAAATCGCGGAGTGAGCCACGCCTGCTTAGGTACTAACTTTAACGAGATTTTGTAACTCACTCACGGTACCAACTTTGCATTATTCGATCTCGATCGCGATATATTGGATTACTTGAGCAATCGACTCGTGCATATCGTGCTCGATACTATTGGAATAACTCCTGATGCAATCTCAAAGTTCATCAAAAGCTTTCGTCGGCAGCTCCATCTATTGTAATTTAGATACACTTTTTAGAACTTGAGAAGCGCGCGCGCACATTGGAAGGTGGGCTATTTTAATCAAGGGTGATGTAACGATTGTTTCTACAGTGTGTGAAATATTCAATAGATGGCGTTTTTGAAGCTCTTAAAAGCTCAACTTAAAGTTTTATAGCTCTCTACTTGTAAGATTATAAAATATACAAATGTTGAACGCCGCTTTGAAATACACTTACAAAATAAATACTTATTGAGAAAATTTTGTACATAAAAGCCACATAGTTTCGCCGTTTCTCTAAGGCAGCTCTATATTTATAAGGCTCAAAATTGTATGCATACTGTACTTGATGATTTTTATGATCAAAATTTATCTTTGTTTATTCTTTCGTAATGTGTTACCATCATCATCATCAATATTTAAGAGCTATGCTCTTGTCGGTGGAGTAATCGCCACCCTTCTTTTTGCTGGGCCAGCCTTTTAACTCCCTCGTACGACACGACAGAAACTTTATCTTTTATTTGGCTGAGATATGTGAGCCTGGGCCTTACTCTGCGTCTTTCCCCCTCAATCTTGCCCTCCGGGATGTTTAAAAAGAATCTGTCGTGCCGTATCAGGTGGCCAACCGTCTTGCTCCGTCTTATTCTTATTCTTATTCTTATTCTCCTTCTGTTAGCTATTGTGTCTAACAGGCATGTCTTCTCTCCTGCCATTTTCAGGACCTCTTCGTTCGTCTTCCTTTTCTGTCCAGCTAATCCTTAGCATCCTCCGCCAACACCACATTTCAAAGGCCTCCAATCGCTCTCTGTCCCGTTGTGTCAGTGTCCACGTCTCACCAGTGTTACCAGTGGTTGTAAAATGTTCATACCTAATATATTGATAAAAAACTACATTTTATAAACATCATACGTACAGGCCGTACAACTGAGCTATTTTTATAAATGAGCAAAGATAAATCAAAGATTACGTAAAATGTAATTTGCACTACTAAACTAATTATAGCAAAAACACTAAATTGCCGATGATTGGTACCCTTGGCTCCCTCGTCCTTGGATCGGCTCTGAACTTGACATAAGCCGGAACTGTACCAATAAATGGCCCCCTTTGACCCCATTACGACCACAAAAACAGACAGACACACAAAAAATGCGTTACAACTCATCTGCGTTTATGTTCCTTTTTATGCCGTAGGCACTTTTTGTTAATTTAACTGGTAGGTTAATGTAAATTATCTTTATTTTATAAGTACCTAAGTACTAGGTAGGTCAACTTCAGTACTTATTGTACTGAGACTGACTGAAATAGCAAACACGTTCGTGGGTCAAACAGATCACTGTGTTATGCCTTTCCTGTAGACATACACAAGAGTTAAGGGCTATAAAGGTTAATTTTCTTATTTAACCCTTATCCACGTGAAAAGGTCCTCCTTTTATTTACAGAACTATGATAAAATCATTACTTACATGCCCACAAGCTGTTAACTATTGCCCACAGGAGAGAAAACTAGCGTGTTCGCGCGAACTGTACATTTTTCTCTCCTGTGGGCAATAGTTAACAGCTTGTGGGCATGTAAGTAATGATTTTATCATAGTTCTGTAAATAAAAGGAGGACCTTTTCACGTGGATAAGGGTTAAATAAGAAAATTAACCTTTATAGCCCTTAACTCTTGTGTATGTCTACAGGAAAGACATAACACAGTGATCTGTTTGACCCTCGTGCGTTTCTGTGAAAATACGATGGCAAACAATTATGCACTCCATCCAGTGGCCTATTTTATAAAGCTACAAGTTACAATTTACAAGCGGAAGTCTCTTTCTAACCCTATGTGTTAGAACGAGACGTCCGCTTGTAAATTGTAACTTGTAGCTTTATAAAATAGGCCACTGGATGGAGTGCATAATTGTTTTCCTTCGTATTTCTTGGAAACGTTCGTATTTGTCATGCTGCTTCAGTCAACGTAAGTACTTATTGTACTGAGACTGACTGAAATAGCATAACACGTTCGTGCGTTTCCGTGAAAATACGATGGCAAACAATTATGCATTAAGTACATCAGTACGGCTACCACCAGTTTTGACATTGACAGATACGTTCGCGTCTACGTAAATTACTTTCTGTACATCTCGCTTGCACTAATATGCGAGTACGAGCGAGATCCATAGAAAGTAAGTTACTTAGACGCGAGCGTATCTGTCAATGTCAAAACTGGTGGTAGTGGTTCTGTAGAGTGCCGAGTGCGTCCGGCAAGTTTCGCTGCAGGAGGGCGGATGCTTGACAGGTTAATGTTTGCCAACATGACAGCTAACCAGCCTACACGTTTACCAATATCAAAATTAATAAGTGTATTTAGTCGCTGCAATATTGGCTAGTAGACTCATTTTATCTTGTCAAAAAGCATCACGCACACCATCAAATACCGGTTAATCAATCCTAATCTGGACTAAATTTCGCAACTCAGTCAGCAAGTGCTCATCCGAATAGGTCACCAGGTCACAGAGTACCGGTGTAGGTATAAAAGGTCATAACGGTAAGGTGTTCCTTGTGACTTAAGGCGTTTTGTCTGGGGGTCGATTATTGTGGGCGTGGCTAGCCTACCGCGATGAAGAGTTATTTATGGTTTAAGGCGACCAACTTTAGTCCACAACTTACAACTACGGTCCAAATTCAAGTTCCAGTTAAATATGTAATAAGTATATTGCAAATTTTGTTGAGTATAGGTAATATAATATATTTAGAAAGAGCATTAGTGTATCTAGCTCCAAAATAAATGAGACGAGTACAAATAATAAAGGCTCGTTAAGAATCAACGTTAAAAACTGGACCATACTTATATTTCAGGACTATAGATAGGTATCTGATTTGTAGGTAATAGAAAAAAGTTGAGCTTATAAATTAGAAACAAACTTCTACTCGATTTATTATCTATCTATACTCTGGCACCTTAGTCTGTAGCAAAAGGCGCGAAATTCAAATTTTCTATAAGAGGACAACCCTTCGCGCCTACATTTTATTTATCTTTTTCCACTGATGGGATTGGCTTGCAAAACTATATCTTCAATTTGATTTTTTATTACAAAATATAGTTTTACAAATAATAAATGACACTCATATATATTTTCGTTTCGAGATTTTTTTTATATTTCGGATATCTTGAATTCTAAATAGTTATAATAATTTTACTCCTGAGGAGAAATAATTTGATATTAAATTTCGCGCGTGACTGTTCAATGAGAAAGTATAATGACAAAGGTCATTGAGGGTACAAGTCGCCTTAAATGTATGTCTGTAAATCATGATGTAATCAGAGAAAGATTGATTTAGATGATAAGGATGCATGATAAGTTGCTTAAATGATTGTCTAATTGTAGTTGATTTTCATAGCATTTATTTGTCCAGCATATGAATATATACATAAGTACTCAAGGCGCTCACAAATATCTGAACACGCCTCTATTGTCAAGGCGCTAGAGTGCGTGTTCAGATATTTTTGAGCACCTCGGCCGCTGCGATATATCTGATGGCAGCTGTACAGGTCCCATATAGAGTGAAGTCCATAGAGTGATGTTTGAGTCTTTAAGAAGAGGCCACAAATCGGCACATTTCAAAATTAATTGTTAAGCACACAGGCCAATTCGACACTGACATCAGAATGATATTTGCATCATGTTATTTAGTTATCGTGCGTCTCGCCTGCGCCAACACATGTACGGACAAGTACGAGTGACATGCACGGTAACTGAATGACATCAGTTAGATTTCAGTCTGATATCAGCGTACGTTCGATTTGACCTGACAAATTCTCGCTCCAATATTTCAGGCATTTTCAGGGGGCCGATTTTTGAATTTAGACCGCTCGATTTCGTGTATTTCGTTCAATAATATCTCCAATACTAGGCATTTAAATTCTACTAATAGAATTGAAAACGAGTGGTCAATACCACTCGATTCCCTATTTCTATTGCTCGTATTTCAAAAATTAGCATTTCGCCGTTTTCGACCGATTTTCGAGTGACGAAATCGAGCGACCGAAATTCAAAAATCGGCCCCCTGATCAACAAGTACGAAACGACTAGATACATATAGATAGATCTAGATATATAGTACTAGTAGTAACTAGTACTAGACATACTAGAGTTGCAAATGATATAACCTGGAAGTTATGGGGGTTCGAATCCTAGGTCGTAGTACTGAATATCGTGGAACTTATGTACAGCGAGCTGCAAAAGTACATACCCACTTTATGAATGAAATCCATTTATAAAGTGGGTATTCACTTTGGCAGCTGTGTGTAAACTACATTTGATTTTTTCTTGAACTTTAATTGAAGCAAAACATCGTCAAACCAAATCTCCGGAATTTTTTTAACAATCTTAATTAAGCTAACAAGAAGAGTGCGTCGGGATTTTAACATACTTACAGGCAAGCGGAAATACCGATAAACAATTGAGCTACCGTCCAAAAAGTTCAATCATGATACCTCTTTTGGAAGTCAACCGAACAAATAATTTAATTTCCTTGAAACCCAATTGCAGTAGTAGGTACGCATTTGGTACGCATCGCGCGCAAGAATGCACTCTGCTTCCATCTACGGCGGGTCAGAGGCCAAGAATAGATATGGAATGTTCAACTTACGAAATGATTCATTTTTCTGGCCTTGGTATTAACGAATCATGTCAATGCACATGCCAACATTACCTTTGCCGTCGGAGATAGGGATCTAGTTCGATTACTATTCATAGATTATGCTATTGAGCGGTAAATATATATTGTCAGATTTGATGTTCGAAAAATATATGTATTGTTTGTATTAATTTAAGCGGTATGGATAACAATAGATGATTAGCATTTAGAAACAAGGTTTTATTGTGTGTGCTTTAAAAGTGCATAATGAGGCGGAATATCCTTGTGTTTCTGTCAATTTTAAAATGTATTTTTAAAACAAAAACAGGCGAAGTATATGTGTGTTGGACATTGCTTCCTGTATATTCAACAAGTAGGAGTTTTGGCCGAAGGATGTCAAAGTTTCGGCGGTTCCGCGGCCGGCTCCCTGAAATTGCGGTGTTGCGTAATTCATCGCAACCATAAAGGGATTTGTAGTTTTTAGTTTTAAAATATATTTTTTATAATATGTATTCTAGTTTTAAGGAATTGATCTATGGGCGACTAGTTGCCTGAAATAAAGATTTTCATTTCATTTTATAGGCACTGTTATCAAACGATGTTCGTCCTTGAACCGTATGGCTTCCGATTACTTCCGCCTAAGTACATTACTGCCGCAAATGTCAAAATCGATGCTACTGCCCGGATTATTGACTTTTTTGGCAGTTTGGCAGTAATGCAGTCGGCAGTAATGTGGTGCTGCAATACTGCTGCAGTCATGCTGGTGCAGTTTACTAATCATTCGTCTGATCAAGGCGGTCAAACTATTGTAAACAAACAACTATTAAAACGATCATCTTCCTCTCGATGTCCCGGCATTTTGCCATGGCTCATGGTTTTCCTTCACCGAAATGCAACTGGTAAATATCCAGTGATATTTCGTACATAATATAAGTTCCGAAAAACTCATTGGTAAGAACCGGGGTTTGAGCCCGCGACCTCCGGATTGAAAGTCGCACGCTCTTACCGCTAGGCCACCAGCGTTTAAAACCAACAACAATAAAAACCATTTCAAAATAAACATTAGTAACAGTCTGATTTTAATTCGCCTATATCGCGAGAGGCCATCACAAGTTATTCTGCAATTTGCTTCAATTCACGATTTGATTGATGACCCGTCCCGTATATTTTGATTATTCTGTATTTAATTGTAGCATTTGCCTGAAGGCCGCCACTTTCATGGCAATCGGTGGAGCTATTTATTTAATGACCGAGTAATGTCTTAATATTTTAAATTTTACGTTTCATTCTGTTTAAACATTGCGTGTGTCCGTTAATGTTATTAAATCATTAATGTACTTATAGTACAGTCGCCATCAGATATATCGGAGCGGCCAAGGTGTTCACAATATCTGAACATGCGCTCTAACGCCCTGACAATTAGAGGCGTGTTCCGATATTTGTGAGCACCTTGGCCGCTCCGATATATCTGATGGCGACTGTACGTACCTAGTCATACTCTACAAATGCTTACTAAAAAGGTAAAAACACGATAGTCAATCTACCTGCGGCGGTAGCACGATCGCATTTTTATCGCTTGTCACCATGCCTGTCACGTTCTAACAAGTAGGTATGTACTCGTAAAGTGCAAAAGTGACGGGCATAGTGACATCGCAGCAGGGGCGTATTTTGAAATTTCGCGCCCCGGGCCAATACGTTTCGCCGCCCCAGAAGTCAAGGAAGAAAAACAAAATGCAATTCGCCAGGGGCGCCATACGGCCGATATACCGCCCCTGGCGGATTGGCGCCCCGGGCCATGGCCCGGATGGCCCTAGGGTAAATACGCCCCTGCATCGCAGGCGATAAAAATGGAACCGTGCTGCGCCCGGTCTATATTTGTATATAGGTACATGCCTACAGGGTGGGTCAAAAATACGTACGTTGACATTTTTTACTGCGGCCGGGAGTTACCATGCTTACCAGTACAATTTGACACTGGGTTAACGGTTTCACCGGTTCCGGTTAACCCCTAGTTAGTGGGTGCAAGTGGCGCTAAGTGTATGAAATAAATTAAGAAACAAACCCACCGCATAGGTATGTTCTAACCACACCCGTACCCTTTTAACCCTGTCATCGTTACAAGGTGAGAGGGTCATATTGTCCATTAGATAACTGATTAGATACGATAAAACAAAAGACCCCCGCTGCGGCTGTCTGCTGTCTGTCTACTATACTTCAACCACGCAACTGGTTTTCAATTTTTCATTAAGACGAAACAGGAGCTGAGTTTTAAATATTTTAGGTAAATATACCCGTCTCGCTAACGGAAGCGGCACCTAAAAGTAGTGCGATAAGGACAAGGCGAAAAATCCTGCGTAAAAATCTCAAATATCGAGGTTTCGTACTCCTCTGTTTCCTCCTCCAAAACTTAACCAATCGTAACCAAATTTGGAAATCTAAATGATTATGAAATTATCTGTGTCGGACCGTTTTGCTTTTTTGGCTAATTGATATCAGTTTTGAATGCCACGCCTCTCATTGCGGCATAGTCAATTAGGCCATTTTGGCCATTTTTGAAGGGCTCTAGCGCCTTAAAAAACAAAAATATCACAAAAAGCAAAACGGTCCGACACAGATATTGACAATATTAATCTGTGTTGAAAAAATCATTGCTCTAGCTTCAAAAACCACGGAGGAAAACGAGGAGTACGTTTGTATGGAGAAATGACCACTCCCGTTGGCTCTTAATATGGACAGTCAGGTGTAAAAATATGGGTGTTGACAACTTACTCAAAAATATGTCCCATAGTTCTTAATTCGTTGACATAAGTGGGCTATGGGACATATTTACACCTGACTCACAGTTCACAGATTGAGGGGATAGTGGAATTAGTGGAAGACCGCTTATCCTCCATAGCAGCGGTTCTCAATCCTTTTTTTTACCCGACTGCGCGACGCAAAGGAGGGTAATGTGTTTATTACCCGACTGCGCGACGCAAAGGAGGGTAATGTGTTTATCAGCCTATATATGTATGTATGTATGTATGTTTGTTCCTATGTGGCACTCCAGAGACCAAACGCGTGAACCGATTTTGATAATTCTTACGTCAATCGAACCGTCTTACTTTTGCGTGTGTCACTAAAGACATGACAGTAATCAAAATTCAATATGGCGACAACCAGACGCCAAAATTGAAAAAAAAAAAAAAGTTAACGAAATATGTCGAGTGGGGTATCACTGAATAGGTATTTAAAAAATAGTTATAGGTTTCTTTTACAGTTTTTCATTTAGAGTGACCATTTAAAATCTATAACGTTATGAAGTTATAGTCATTCTGTTCAGTATTAGTACTGCACTGCGCGACGCAAAGGAGGCCAATGTGACTATGTGACTAATGATTATCCTATAATATAAATAAAAATATTATAATGAAGCCTATATGTACGTACGTATTTATTTAAGTATGTATGTATGTATGCAAGTATAAAAAGTTGACATACTATATGTCAAGTGGTGTCATATCGTTATGTATAAGTACCTATTTAAATTATATTTTTTACGTTTCCCTTATCATTAAATTTGATTAGAATAGGTACCTAAGAAAAATTAAATAAGCTTCGTGACCTAAACGCGGTACTCGGTTGAAAAAGCTGTCATTAGATCACGATTGTATAAAATACTATTGACAAACCCAGAGTGCTTCTGCTTCGAAAGATAGTTTTAACGACCTAAAGCGTCACTTACAGGCTACAGCTTACGGTGAGATATTACTTCATTTGGAATAAATCTTCTATACATATAATAAAGCTGAAGAGGGTCGAAAGTCTGTACATGGAAGATATTTGAAAAAAAGTTGGCTGGGAATACTTAGAATTGATAACAGAACACGTTCCAACAGTTTTTAGAATTTTTGTCTGTTTGTCTGTTTATCTGTTTGTCTGTTTATTTGAACGCGCATCACGTGAAAACGGCTGAACGGATTTTGATGAAAACTTTACTAATCTGTCGAGAAAATCCCCGGCCAGGTTATAGGCTATAAAATTTCAACCCCTAAAAGGGGGGGTAGCCACAACACTCGATTGACTTAAGAGCGCTATTACATTTCGGCGTTGAGCGAGTTTAGGTATTTTACGCGCTGCGGCAGGCCGTGCGAGCTCAGTATGCCGATCCCTTCTACCACACTCGCACTACAATGATGGATTAAACATTCTTGATCCTTCGCGAAGCATATTGAAATCAACCATAACAACACTAACTGTACTTAACTTTTAAAGTTCTAAAACTGTTATTTGGTAAGTACGAAAATACTAAATGCAGTGCAAATGTACATAGGGGCTGTTCATAAATTACGTCATCTATTTTTGACGATTTTTGACCCCCCCCACCCCTCAAATCATCCAAAAATCAAGCTTCGGATGAATCTGTTTCCTCCTACGTCATGTTACCATCATCCGATGTCCAGACCCCCCCCCCCCACTCCTCCCATTTGAAACGACGTAATTTATGAATAGCCCCATACTCGTACTTATGAAGGTATATTACTCGAAAGAAATTATAGGTACCTACTCGCTTATTTACATGTTTCGTCATTGCATTTGGTACCTATAGGTTGTAAAGTTTGTATCAACGAGGGTTTAAAAACGAACTGGTACTGAGGATCTGATGATGATTAAGGTGGTCACGGATACCAATCAACCATGTAGTAACATGATTAGGCTCGTTTGATTCGTCTCAACAAGATCTTTGACACTGAAGATACACAGGGTCTGATGATGGAGCTGGAAGGTGGCCACGGGTACCAGTCTATCATGTAACTAAACAACTTCGTGTTTGTGCTCGTTTGATTCGTCTCAACAAGATCTTTGACACAAGACAGTACTCAGGGTCTGATGATGGAGCTGGAAGGTACCATTACCAATCAACCATGCAACTAAACCACATCGTGTTTAGGATCGTTTGATTCGTTTCAACAAGATCTTTGACACAAGATAGTACTCAGGGTCTGATGTTGGAGCCGGAAGGTGGTCACCGGTACCAATCAACCATTCAACTAAACCACTTCGTGTTTAGGCTCGTTTTATTCGTTTCTGTTAAGTTGTTTTAGAACGCAGCCATTGTTTTTTTTTTTAATCCGCCACCTCTGGCGCCTTTTTGATTGTCATCTGTCTAATGCTGTGAAATATACCGTTAAGTAAAAAGTACAATCTTTCTTTCATAAAATCACGAATAAAAACCACGGAATCCTTCATGGTAGCATAGCGTGGTTGCTAATCAGCGGAAGTGATCAGTAGTTGAAGGAAAATCCGAAGTATTTCAAGAGTATATTGTTCGTACAGTACAGCGATACAGTCGCCGGGTATATCGACTGCAGATCGTCGTAATACAACGAAACAGCAATTATACCGATATCTGGACGTCAAGATGGGCACAAACTTGTTCAATTTAGAGAAATTGACCGGCCGTGACAACTATGCAACTTGGAAATTTAGTATGAAGACGTATTTGGAGCATGAAGATCTTTGGGAGTCCGTGCAACCTAGTGACCCAAACAAAGCGGTAGATGCTAAAAAGGACATGAAAGCCAAAGCTAAGTTGATTCTCCTGTTGGATCCGCAGAATTATATTCATGTACAAGATTGCACTTCGGCAAAACAAGTGTGGGAAAACTTACAAAAGGCCTTTGATGACAAAGGGCTGACAAGGAAAGTAGGCTTGCTTAAGGACCTGGTGAACACATCTTTAGAGTCAAGTAATAGTGTTGAAGACTATATTAGTAAAATAATGACAACCGCTCACAAACTTCGCAATATTGGGTTTGTTGTTAATGAAGAATGGCTCGGCACACTAATGCTAGCTGGTCTACCAGAAGTCTACATGCCCATGATAATGGGGCTTGAAAGTTCAGGTGTGGCAATTACCGCTGATCTTGTGAAAACAAAACTTTTACAAGAAATTAAATCAACAGATTCGGGCGCTGCCTTATACACAAACTTTAAGAAGACTAAGCAGGACCATCAGCCTGTCAAACCTAAGGGTCCCAGATGTTACAGCTGCAACAAGCATGGCCATTATGCTAAATTCTGTAAGAATCCTAAGAAATTTACACACAAACAGCAGAAGAGTGGAGATAGTACAAATTTTGTGGCAGCGTTTTCGGCATCATTAGGAGGAGAAAGCAACAATAATTGGTTTATAGACTCAGGTGCCTCCATGACTATGACAGCTAGAAAAGACCTAATGTATAACATTGGCAAGCCACCAGTAACATCAATCACTGTGGGTAACAAAGCAACATTACCTGTATTGGGAGCCGGGTGTGTTGATGTGAAGTTGAGTAAAGGAGGGATTCTTCAACTGAAAAATGTCTTGTATACTCCTGGACTTGGTCCTAATTTGATATCAGTGAGTAGCATAACAAAGAATGGTTATGAAGTGAGATTTTTTGAAAAAGGGTGTCATCTTCTGAATGCGGAAGGAAAAATCATTTGCTCAGGAACGCAGATGAATAGGCTCTACCTGCTAGATACAGCCAATACCTCTGAAACGGCACAATTTTCTACAGCCAGAGGTGATGTTGACAATACCTTTTTATGGCATTTAAGAATGGCTCATTTAAATGTATCTGATGTCAACAAGCTGCCTATTGCTGCCGAGGGTGTGACTATTGAAACAAAAAGTGACAATATCAGATGTACTCATTGTGCAGAAGGAAAACAGACAAGACTGCCATTCAACAAGGTGGGTTCCAGAGCCACACAGCCCCTTGAGCTCATACATTCTGACTTATGTGGGCCGATGGAACACCTATCAGTCTCAGGTATGAAATATTTCATCACTTTTGTTGATGATTACACTCGTATGTTCCATGTATACTTTTTGAAAGATAAATTGAATATTTTAGAGGTATTTAAAGATTTTAAGGCTAGAGTTGAACTACAGCTAGAAAGAAAAATTAAGATGATTCGCACAGATGGAGGCAAAGAGTACTGCAATAATCAGTTTGAAAAATATTTACGTAGTAATGGTATTATCCATCAGACTACAACACCGTATACAGCTGAACACAATGGATTAGCAGAACGCGGGAACCGCACACTTGTTGAACGGGCAAGATGTATGTTGTTTTATGCCAAACTAGAGCCGAGGTATTGGGCCGAGGCCATAGCCACAGCAGCCTATATCACAAACCGCTCCCCATCTAGGAGCCTGGAAGGTAAAACTCCATATGAAATGTGGTATGGGCGTAAACCTAACCTGTCCCATATTAGAATATTTGGCACGGAGGCCATGGTCCATATACCCAAGCAGAAGAGACAAAAATGGGACAAGAAATCGACAAAGTTGATTCTAGTGGGATACTGTGAGAACTCAAAAGGATACCGGCTATTAGACCCAACCAGTAGAAAAATCATCAAGAGCAGAGATGTTATTTTTCATGAAAATTATCAAAATAACATGTTTTATGAAAACACTGTTTCAGTTGATCTCCAAGGAGAAGAAGACCTGTCATCAGTCAGCTCCAGTAGTTCCTCTGACAAGGAGGAGAGCCCAGTGACCAGTGATGACAGCTCGAAAGGTAACACCGCAGCTCATTTGAGTCCGACAAATTCCGACGGTACACCAGGCAGCAAAGGTAAGGCTATAAAGCCTGTAAAAGATAATAACAGTGAAGATTCTAATAGTGAATATCAGACTGATACGGATGATCTTGATGAAACCTACTATCCCCCGGTAAATACAAGTTTATCGCAAAGTCAGGACAAGAAAATTACTCTAAGGCCCCGCAAGAATGCAAATGAGAATACTCTGTTCTGTTTATACACTAATTTGTCTGATCCACAGTCAGTAGAAGAAGCCATGTCGTCTCCACATGCCGCTGAATGGAAAAAGGCCATGGACGAAGAGTACAGCTCCCTGATGAAGAACAACACATGGAGCTTGACTGATCTTCCAACCAATAAGAAGGCCTTACCTTCGAAATGGGTATTCAAAACTAAAACTGACCAGGCTGGAGAGGTTACACGTTTCAAGGCCAGACTTGTCATAAAAGGATTCGCTCAAAAGAAAGGGATTGACTACGAGGAGATTTACTCACCAGTAGTAAGGTATACAACCATACGCTACCTATTTGCTCTAGCAGCAAAATATAGCATGGATATTGATCAGATGGATGCTGTTTCTGCATTTCTACAGGGAGAGATAGATACTGATATTTACATGGTACAACCGGAACTATATGTACAAGGATCTCAAGTATGCTGTTTACATAAGTCTATATACGGTCTAAAGCAGGCTAGCCGCTTATGGAATATGAAACTAAACTGTGTACTACAAAATATTGGAATGCAGCAGTCTAAGACAGATCCATGTGTTTATTTCAATGAAGAGAGGAATACTTTCATTGCAGTATGGGTCGATGACCTACTTATTTTTACATCTCAACAAAATGTCAAGGATATGTTGAAGAAGAAGTTGATGAAACATTTTGAGATGAAAGATCTAGGAAAAGCTAGCCAGTGCCTAGGATTCAACATCACAAGACAAGGAGATACAGTTATGTTGGATCAGAAAAAGTATATTAATGAGATACTAGATAGATTCGGTATGTCAGAGTGCAAGGCTGTAAAATCGCCTATAGAGCCTGCCATCAAGTTTAGCCAAGATGCAGAGCCAGACAATAAGTATCCATACCGACAACTTATTGGCTGTCTTCTCTACGTAGCTCAAGCCACAAGACCCGATATCTCATTTGCAGTCAATGCACTAAGTCGATACAATTCAGAGCCGAATACTGAACATGTGACTGCAGTTAAGAGACTGTTGAGGTACTTGCAAGGCACCAAGGATCTCAGACTGAGCTATACCAAGAATGGTGACTCAATCATCACAGGATATTGCGATGCAGATTGGGCTGCAGATGTGGTAGACCGCAAATCCTGCACGGGCTACATCTTTATGTTACAGGGCGGTGCCATTTCCTGGTCGTCGCGTAAGCAGCAGACTGTGGCCCTGTCGACAGCCGAAGCAGAGTACATGGCGATGTCCTCGGCCACTCAGGAGGCGCTATGGTTGAGACAACTTAGCGCAGAGCTTGGCCAATGTCTGAACGAGCCCCTCACCATTTTCAGTGATAACCAAAGTGCGATAAAACTTTCTTTAAATGATTGTTATTTGCCTAGGTCAAGACACATTGATATACGTTATCATTTTCTTAAAGAACATGTTTGTAATTCTAAGATATAATTTTGTTACTGTAAGGGTGATAAAATGTTAGCCGACATTTTAACAAAAGGTGTAACCACCAATAAGATGTCATATTGTTTAGCAAGAATAGGCTTGCGTTCTAGGGGTGGGTGTTAAGTTGTTTAAGAACGCAGCCATTGTTTTTTTTTTTAATCCGCCACCTCTGGCGCCTTTTTGATTGTCATCTGTCTAATGCTGTGAAATATACCGTTAAGTAAAAAGTACAATCTTTCTTTCATAAAATCACGAATAAAAACCACGGAATCCTTCAGTTTCAACAAGATCTTTGACACAAGATAGTACTCAGGGTCTGATGTTGGAGCCGGAAGGTGGTCACCGGTACCAATCAACCATTCAACTAAACCACTTCGTATTTAGGCACGTTTTATTCATCTCAACAAGATCTTTGACACAAGGTAGTACTCAGGGTCTGACGATGGAGCGCGAAGGTGGCGACGGGTACCTGTCTATCATCATCAGCTCCATCATCAGACCCTGAGTAGTATCTTATGTCAAACATCTTATTGCGACGAATCAAACGAGCCCAAACACGAAGTGGTTCAGTTACATGGTAGACTGGTACCCGTGGCCACAGTCCAGCTCCATCATCAGACCCTGAGTACTAACTTGTGTCAAAGATCTTGTTGCGACGAATCGAACGAAGCCAAACACGAAGTGGTTTAGTTGCATGGTTGATTGGTACCGGTGACCACCTTCCGGATCCATCATCAGACCCTCAGTACTACCTTGTGTCAAAGATCTTGTTGCGACAAATCAAACGAGCCCAAACACGAAGTGGTTCAGTTACATGGTAGACTGGTACCCGTGGCCACAGTCCAGCTCCATCATCAGACCCTGAGTACTAACTTGTGTCAAAGATCTTGTTGCGACGAATCGAACGAAGCCAAACACGAAGTGGTTTAGTTGCATGGTTGATTGGTACCGGTCACCATCTTCCGGATCCATCATCAGACCCTCAGTACTACCTTGTGTCAAAGATTTTGTTGCGACAAATCAAACGAGCCCAAACACGAAGTGGTTCAGTTACATGGTAGACTGGTACCCGTGGCCACCTTCCAGCTCCATCATCAGATCCTGAGTACTATCTTGTGTCCAAGGTCTTGTTGAGACGAATCAAACGAGCCTAAACACGAAGTGGTTTAGTTGCATGGTTGATTGGTACCGGTGACCACCTTCCGGCTCCAACATCAGACCCTGAGTACTATCTTGTGTCAAAGATCTTATAGAAACGAATAAAACGAGCCTAAACACGAAGTGGTTCAGTGGCATGGTTGATTGGTACCGGTGACCACCTGCCGGCTCCATCATCAGACCCTGAGTACTATCTTGTGTCAAAGATCTTGTTGAGACGAATCAAACGAGCCTAAACACGAAGTGGTTTAGTTGCATGGTTGATTGGTACCGGTGACCACCTTCCGGCTCCATCATCAGACCCTGAGTATTATCTTGTGCCAAAGATCTTGTTGAGACGAATCAAACGAGCCCAAACACGAAGTGGTTTAGTTGCATGGTTGATTGGTACCGGTGACCACCTTCCGGCTCCATCATCAGACCCTGAGTACTATCTTGTGTCAAAGATCTTGTTGAGATGAATCAAACGAGCCTAAACACGAAGTGGTTTAGTTGCATGGTTGATTGGTACCGGTGACCACCTTCCGGCTCCATCATCAGACCCTGAGTATTATCTTGTGCCAAAGATCTTGTTGAGACGAATCAAACGAGCCCAAACACGAAGTGGTTTAGTTGCATGGTTGATTGGTACCGGTGACCACCTTCCGGCTCCATCATCAGACCCTGAGTACTATCTTAAGTCAAAGATCTTGTTGAGACGAAGAAAACGAGCCTAAACACGAAGTGGTTTAGTTGCATTGTTGATTGGTACTGGTGACCACCTTCCGGCTCCATCATCAGACCCTGAGTACTATCTTAAGTCAAAGATCTTGTTGAGCCGAATCAAACGAGCCCAAACACGAAGTGGTTTAGTTGCATGGTTGATTGGTACCGGTGACCACCTTCCGGCTCCATCATCAGACCCTGAGTACTATCTTGTGTCAAAGATCTTGTTGAGATGAATAAAACGAGCCTAAACACGAAGTGGTTTAGTTGCATGGTTGATTGGTACCGGTGACCACCTTCCGGCTCCATCATCAGACCCTGAGTAATATCTTGAGTCAAATAAATACATATAGAATGTCAGGTCGTTTCAAATATTTTTAATCCTGTCCGGTAGTTTATTAAACTGTACCATTATAAATTATAATACTATAAAAACAGTGCTAGGATCAAAGTCTCTCGTTGCGGTTTACACGCACACAGTATAGCGTTTTACACGGCGCCCGCCGCACACAATGATAAAAAACCTCGTCGTCGCCGTTGAAAATGTGCGGAGCCGACCGACACACGTCCTGCCTCTACAAGCTCTGCCGCGGCACTGAGCGTCATCGGTAATATAGAGTAGTTTTCAAAAAATTGCCAAAAAATTATAGTAGAATTTCATAAACACTAATGTATACCAACAGTATAAGCAAACGTTGCAGATTGCTTGAGTATGAAAATGACTTCGATATTAAGTAGATTTTCGTAGGAATTGACACATGTTTCGGAGAGAAAATCGAGTTCGTTTTACTTTGATTTTCTCTTTCTCAAAGGTATGTAGGAAAAATATAGTTTGATATGCCTAAAGTACAGGGTATTAGTAATACAAAATAGCCAGGTTTAGCAGAGTAAAATTCTCAACATTTCCAAATAAGAGCTCGCCATTCAGTGCTTCACGGGGTTTTTCGGAAACGACCATCAGAAAAAAAATCATTACTAATTTAATAAGTCCTTTTTCTAATATTTACAACGATATTTATAAAGATAAGAAGACGCTTTTACTGGAACAAGCACTCATTGTTTCTAATAATGAGCGCAAAGTCCTGAATTTTGTCGACTAGTATCATCAATTTTGCATTATTTCGACTTTTCTTGTAAGAGCGCTCTTAAGTTTGCTCCTGAATCGTATGCCTACTTAGGAAGGATCGAGGGGCAAACTTTTTTCAAATATGTGCTAACACTATAGAGTACCCTGGTAAACTAACAGATGGCGCTGAATTTAATACGATGTGGCATAAATAAGCCACCGAGGAAGGATTTTGCTAAATTAACTCTAAGTTTAGAAGACCCCTCTTCTAAAAATTCAATCAATCGTACGGATAAAACAATTGAATTGATAATTGTGTTGATTTAATAATACAACAAAATTAAACGACAGTAAATTAATTGCCCCCTCATTGCACAGTGCCATCTTTTGGGGAGCTGAGTAAACATTAAGTAACCAAGACAACTAAAAATGAGTTTACATAGTTACGTTGTGGTAAAAAAATAAACACACATATCAACACGCGTATAATTGCATAAAATTATTTAAAATTATTTATTTTCTCCGTCATGAATTATACCTAATCGTAATTATATCGCATCAAATCCATGTTCATACGTATCGCCTCCTTAAGCACTTAATAATGGCCACGAAGGTGGGTACTTTGAAAAAAAAAATCATTGACCTCTGTCATTTGCAGTGCCGGATTAACCCTTTTAAGCAAAATAAGCACTTGCTTAGGGCACCATGTCTAGGGGGCACCAAAAATTATCGAAAAATTTACGCGTTCGCTTCGCTCGCGTTTTCAATGACTTTCTAAGATATGATAAATGTGACATTCGGTTGGCGACTGCAGGAGCATTACTCTGCTGCAACGTTACTGCTGCAGCACTGTCGATTTTCGTGATAAAATGATGTGACTGATTTCCTTACTAAAAGTAAAAATGTACAACTGTCTATCAAATTGCGTTTTTGAAGTGAAAACTTCTTTAGCGGCGCTGAGCACTTTTTGAGGTGGGGTGAAAATGTTAAACTCGTACCGTAACGACATTCAATTTTCGTGATATAATGATGTGACTGATTTCCATACTAAAAGTAAAAATGTCCAACTGTCTATCGAATTGCGTTTTTTTATATCGAAAAATTGTCGCGCTCGCTTCGCTCGCGTTTTCAATAACTTTCTAAGTTATGATAAAGGTGACATTCGGGTGGTGACTGCAGTAGCATTAGGTACTCTGTTGCAACGTTACTGCTGCGGCACTGTCAATTTTCGTGATAAACTGATGTGACTGATTTCCACACTAAAAGTAAAAATGTCCAACTGTCTATCAAATTGCGTTTTTTTATATCGAAAAATTGTCGCGCTCGCTTCGCTCGCGTTTTCAATAACTTTCTAAGTTATGATAAAGGTGACATTCGGGTGGTGACTGCAGTAGCATTAGGTACTCTGTTGCAACGTTACTGCTGCGGCACTGTCAATTTTCGTGATAAACTGATGTGACTGATTTCCACACTAAAAGTAAAAATGTCCAACTGTCTATCAAATTGCGTTTTTTTATATCGAAAAATTGTCGCGCTCGCTTCGCTCGCGTTTTCAATAACTTTCTAAGTTATGATAAAGGTGACATTCGGGTGGGGACTGCAGCAGCATTACTCTGATGCAACGTTACTGCTGCAGCACTGTCAATTTTCGTGATAAAATGATGTGACTGATTTCCACACTAAAAGTAAAAATGTACAACTGTCTATCAAATTGCGTTTTATTATATCGAAAAATTATAGCGCTCGCTTCGCTCGCGTTTTCGATAACTTTCTAAGGTATGATAAAGGTGACATTCGGGTGGCGACTGCATCAGCATTAGGTACTCTGATGCAACGTTACTGCTGCGGCACTGTCAATTTTCGTGATAAATTACAACTGTCTATCAAAATACGATTTTTATATCGAAAAATTTTCGCGCTCGCTCGCGCGCGTATACCTACCTTACTGTATCGTCCGAAGACAAAGCTATTAAAAAAACATTGTCCCTGGAGTAGGCGTAAGAATCGAACCATCGACGACAGAATTCGATGCACTTCGTGGACAGGGCAAAATAGAGAGAAAAATGTTGCCATTGATATTGTGCTGGGGTGTTACTGTACATAAGCTACAAGGAACGACTTTAGACCGAGCTGTGGTTGATTTAAGTTCTCGCATTTTTGCAAAAGGTTAAGCATAAGTAGCTTTGAGCCGCGTTAGGTCTCTAAATGGATTAATTATCAGTAGTTTAGACCACCGCAAGCTACTTAATAATCCACACGATATTAACTCCCTCAATGAAATGACAAGATTGCGAAATTTGCCGTCTTTTAATACTAACTAAAAAGTGTTAAATAAAAAAAAGGTAATTTTGAAAATAAAAAAACCCGACTGCAAAAAAGCTATCTTTAGAAAAAAATTAAAAAAAACTGAAAAGAAAAAAACAAGTTCAGTAGTCGAGAACATTGAATCAGTTTCATGATTAACATTTCGTATGTCAATTTGGACCTTGGAGTTTAAAAATAATGTCCAAATCGCTTGTGACGGATCCGGAACGAGGCATACGAATCGTTATTACACTGATAAAACAAACTATACATTCTTATACGAAACAGCAACTTCAACAGTCGGGACCCATTATTGTCGTCAACATTAGTGCCGCAGCCTAGACTTTTAATGGGTCCCGACTGTTGAAGTTGCTGTTTCGTATAAGAATGTATAGTTTGTTTTATCTGTGTCATAACGATTCGTATGCCTCGTTCCGGATCCGTCACAAGCGATTTGGACATTATTTTTAAACTCCAAGGTCCAAATTGACATACGAAATGTTAATCATGAAACTGATTCAATGTTCTCGACTACTGAACTTGTTTTTTTCTTTTCAGTTTTTTTTAATTTTTTTCTAAAGATAGCTTTTTTGCAGTCGGGTTTTTTTATTTTCTAAATTACCTTTTTTGACGGAACCCTTTTGGAAAGCAAAATACTTGATGGAACCCTACAATAAAACAATAGTTTTTAGAAGTGTGTTTTTTGCATAGTAAAATTTTTCGAGGCAACTAAAGCATAGTGTTCTAAATTCTTGCGGAACCCCTGCAGGGGTGTGCGGAACACACTTAGAGAATGGCTGCTCCATACAAACGTAGTCTCCATTTTCCTTCGTAGATATTAACATCATGGAATATATTTTTATACAATTTAATTTTTTTTTTTTTTCGTATGGCTTTTGTGTACTCTACTTCAGAGATTTACAGTTTTTAAGTACTGTACCGCTTCTGTGGTTAAGGTGGTAAAATCCTCCACTTGCCCATGGTATTTGGTTAAGGGACAGTCAAATACCGTGTGGTGTACGGTCTGCTCGGCTGCTCCACACCGACATACTGGTGATTCGCACCAGTTCCATTTGTGCCACAGATAAGCACAGTTTCCAACTCCCGTCCTTATCCGATTCAGCATGCACCAAACGCGTCGGGGTTCCTCAAAGCCAGCGGGTCGTGTCTTGGTATTAGGCTTGAAGACGTCGCAGGGGAGAAATCTTGATTCCCATTCAGATTCCCAGGAGTCCCTTAGGTTACACATTGGTGCTGGATCATGGAATCTCAGCACTGGAGGATGGCGAGACTTAAGTCTTGTCTTTTTAAAATCATAGAGGTCTTCATGGACAGGTAAGTTTGGGGATGCCCGGATCTTTTGTATTTCAAGGCCAAGGCATTTTTCTCTCCGCATATGAGGTGGCAGTATGTGGGATAGGACTGGTAGCCAATAGATCGGTGTGGGCTTGAGGCATCCAGAGATGAGACGCATCGTGTGATGGAGTTGGACGTCGACCAGGGAAGTGTGAGCGCTGTTCAGCCAGACGGCAGAGCTGTATTCGGCTGTCGAAAATACCAGCGACAGTGCTGAGGTCCGGAGTGTAGCTGCATTAGCACCCCAGGTAGTTCCGGTTAGCTTTTGGATGATGCTATTCCGGGTTTTTAGCTTTGCAGACACTTTCCCAAGATGCTGTTTGATGGGGGTCGATGTTGCTGGGGGTCGATGTTGCTCCACGTCCGTAGGAATTACCTTAGATAGCCCTACACGTGATCCCCGGGTGGTGCTAAGCAGTGTTGGGCATTCAAGAATAAAATCATTATTTGAATAAGAATTCGTAGGAATAAAATCATCTCGATTTTATTCCCGTCAAAAATATTCAAATAATTTTGGTCGGGAATAATTCGTATGAGAAAAAATTGAATGAGAATAACTTATTCTTAATCAAATAAATATAATCATGATTTTTAATGGAAATAATATTCCACGAATAAAAATGTAGTCCGGGTGTATAGGTACTAATTACGTATAGTTAGGCAGATGTAATAGTAGTTAGTCTCTTGTCTAATTTATACCTATTTTATGGAATAAAATCTTACAAATTGACAGTCGCATAACGCATAGTTTCAGTAACCGTATTATTTTTAATTTACTAACCTAATCATTAGGTTCAATTTAACTGGTCTAGGGGCCTAGCCAAGATGCCAATCGTTTCCGCTCCGACAACGAAGCGCTTTGTCTCTATCACTCTTACATATTAGTGCGATAGAGAGACAGAGATAGCGTTTCGTTGTCGTAGCGCAAACGATTGGCATGTTGGCTACGCTCCCAATGTGCCTAACCAAGTTGCCAATTTTTGTTTTTATTTTAATAACTAAATCATTAGGTAAATTTAGCTGTTCTGGGGGCTAACCAACATGCCAATCGCTTGCGCTCTAACAACGAAGCGCTCTCTGTCTCTATCACTCTTACATATTAGTGCGATAGAGAGACAGAGATAGCGTTTCGTTGTCGTACCGCAAACGATTGGCATGTTGGCTATGCACCCAAGTTGCCTAGCCAAGATGACAATTTTTGTTTTTAATTTAATAACCAAATCTTTGGGTACAATTTAGCTGTTCTAGGGGCCTAGACATTATGCCAATCGTTTGCGCTCCGACAACGAAGCGCTCTCTCTGTCTCTCTATCGCACTAATATGTAAGAGTGATAGAGACAGAAAGCCTTCGTTGTTGGAGCGCAAGCGATTGGCATGTTGGCTAGGCCCCCAGAACAGCTAAATTTACCTAATGATTTGGTTATTAAATTAAAAACAAAAATTGGCATCATGGCTAGGCACCTTGGAAGCGTAGCCAACATGCCAAACGTTTGCGCCACGACAACAAAACGCTATTTCTGTCTCTCTATCGCACTAATATGTAAGAGTGATAGAGACAGAAAGCGCTTCGTTGTCGGAGCGCAAGCGATTGGCATATTGGCTAGGCCCCCTGAACAGCTAAATTGTACACAAAGATTTGATGGTTATTAAATTAAAAACAAAAATTGAAATCTTGGCTAGGCACCTTGGGTGCGTAGCCAATATGCCAATCGTTTGCGCTACGAGAACGAAACGGCATCTCTGTCTCTCTATCGCACTAATATGTAAGAGTGATAGAGACAGAAAGTGCTTCGTTGTCGGAGCACAAGCGATTGGCATCTTGGCTAGGCCCCCAGAACAGCTAAATTTACTTAATGATTTGGTTATTAAATTAAAAACAAAAATTGTCATCTTGGCTAGGCACCATGGGTGCGTAGCCAACATGCCAATCGTTTGCGTTACGACAACGAAACGCTATCTCTGTCTCTCTATCGCACTAATATGTAAGAGTGATAGAGACAGAAAGCGCTAAAAACAGCTAAATTGTACCTAATGATTTGGTTATTAAATTAAAAACAAAAATTGGCATCTTAGCTAGGCACCCAATCGTTTGCTGCACGAGTGCTACAACAACGAAACGCTATCTGTCTCTCTATCGCACTAATATGTAAGAGTGATAGAGAGAGACTATGCGCAACTCTACGGAGCGTCAACGTTTGGCATGTTGGCTAAGCACCCTGATCGGATGATAGAACTAGATAGTGTATAGCGGAACTCTTCAATGTGTACTATACCTAAACTAAAGTAACAAATATCAAATCAATCCGAGCTATACTGCGTCAAGCAAATCTTGTCAGTAGAAAAAGGCGGCAAATTTGAAAAATCGCGGGCTAGCAACACTGTGTTCGAATAATTCCAAAATCGCGTGTCGTCTGTGTTTTATCTGTGGCCAACTTGTTTGTTGACATTCTGAATCGTTTTTATTTCAAGAGATATTTCTGCTGTGACCTGTGATATTTTCTGATATTTAATAAGATTGTGCATTACCTTAAGCAAAGCTAAGCCTGCAATGTATAATCATACTCGTTCATAGTAAACATTACTAAAATTTTAGGTTATGACAAGTACTGGAAGAACATGGGAAGAACTTGGGAACTTTTAAGATTATGTGCAGTTTTTTTTGTTTTAGGGTTAAATAGCATAAATAAAATTAAAACGTATGCCTAAATATATCCAATAAGACCACACATTGTGTCCTGGAAACCGTCCATAGGCCCACATATCTTACTATTTTCAGCGACTGATTCGACTACATAATTTACAAAGGTAAACTTTTAAAACAGTATTAAGAACTTTGATTATATCGTGGTTCTTTCGCAACATTACCTAATCCTTACATATGTTTGTTGCAGGATTAAATCTCGCTCAATATGAGGCGTTCGTAGTAGGTAGTTTCTCTTCAGAAGTTCAGTCAGACAATACTTACCTACGGCGGTTTATATACGTGTACAGCGCAACCAAGACGAAAAATAAATTTATTATTTAAAAATGTAACAAAAATATTAAGAGCTTAAATATTGATGGAATAGATTATTCTTGTATAAGTTGTCCTTATGTTAGTCATTAAGAAAGTACTTATATTATTTAGGCTAATTTGTTTCATGCTCTCAGCTACTGCACATATATACCTATGGGAAATCCTAGTTTATACTTGCTGAAACAGGTACAGTCAGCAGCAAAAGTTACTAAGCGGGCCAGGTGTTCAAAATGATCTTGACGCGACTTTATTATTAAGAGAATAAGAGTGTGTCAAGGTAATTTTGAATACCTGGCCCGCTTAGTAACTTTTGCTGCTGACTGTACCTATGTATCTTTTTAAAAGAAGTTTTAAATGGCTTTACATACCTGTTTGTTCAATAAAAGAAAATAATGTAGTCAGCATTCATATGGAGCACTAGACGCAGTGTAGGTATCATTTTAGAAAAGTATTTCCAAAATGACAAGTCTTGAATAGCCTAATGTACAAGTTAATAAAATTTCCTAACAGTATTTTTTTTTTATTATACAATATTATAATTGTGTTATATTTCTCAAACATATTTCCTAAACTTTAGCCGGGCAAACACAACTAGCCAGTTAGTCAGATCCAAGAAAATTATACTCATAGCTTTAGCATAAGAAAAAGAGTATGATTCCCTCTGTCTTTAGACAGTCAGTCCTGAGCCAAACTACATAAAGAATCTTTTTTATGCCTGCCACAGAACTGCCACAGAATTTAGGGAAGATAAAAGGAGTTAACTCCTTATGTTTGGAAACTTAAATTACACATTTTGTAACAAACCTGTTTTATGCTTAAGATGCAATAGATGACTACAGAGTATTATGATGCTTGGTTGAAGTGACCAGGTAACCTTGGTAACTTCATATTTTTTCAATGAATGCCCTGAATTAAAGTGTAGGTAGGTTAAAGTGACCCTTATCTTCTCTTACATTTAAATTAAATAAGCACCCAAATATCATTTGTTTTATTTTTATTATGTATATTGTACAATATATACCAATCAAAATATTACACAGGTAGGTATGTGATATTGATCCAGCAAAGTACACTAATTTACATTAACAAGTAGCATATTATATTGTAAGTATCAAATATTCCACAATTTCCATTTTGCTATGATTAAAATTGAATTCCAACTGAGAAATCTAATAAAATATTAAAATTCAGTAGGACATCTACCTGCGGAAGCAATGATTTTATTCATACATTCTAGTTTAATGGCATCTCTTCTTCTTTGTCGTTCCCTCATGACTGAGGATCGTGACCAATAACTATGTCCCTCCATTTATCGCGAACAAGGGCTATGTGGGCTGCCCTCTGCATGGAACCACATGCTTGTTTTATGGAATCCGACAATCTTGCAGGGGCTCTTCCTCTAGCGCCCTTGCCTTCAACTTGCTCCGGTATGATGTCACGTTCGAGGCTGTGGTGTGGCGACCGCAGTATGTGCCCAAAGAATCTAAGAGCCCTCTCCTGGCAGATTGTTGAGAGTCGTTTGGTGATTTTGAGTTCTCTCAGAATGGTTTAATGGCATAGTCCGTTTCTAATTGTAATTTGATATCTTCAAATTTGTTAATCATTTTGACTAACATGGCTTTTAAATTGTCCGTCCATATTAAATAACAATTTCTAAAATTTTAAATAAGCCGCAAGTGACAATTTGAATTGACGTACGTAGGGCGCGCACAGCGGAAAAAAAATCATATTCGTTTTGGTTCGACGTACATTGCTGCTTTTCTTAGCGCAATACTGTTCTTTGAGTGTTGCCCTACTTTAGTTTGCTTTACATTGCTACTGACAAGATTTGCTTGACGCACTATATATAGAAGGGTGAAAATCAACTTACAAAATATAACCAATTATTGTACTACAAAAATTAACTTAATTCTAAATAACATTTTAATTGAATAAAACCTTAGTTAGAATAGCCTCACTTCTAGAATAATTATTCTGTTTTTTATTCCGCATTTAAAATAAAAGTCACATGAATTATTCACCTTAATTTTATTCTAAAATAACTAGTGCAAGAATTATTCTAATTCAAATCGATTTGAATAAGAATAAAATTTCTGTTTTTATTCTTATTCTTATTCCAGTTAATTTTTGCCCAACTCTGGTGCTAAGAGCGCAACAACTTTGGCAGCTGCACTGCCTCTTCAAGGTCTCGCAGCTTACTCTACTTCAACAACCAATACTCAATACAATTTAATGTATGGTATATACGCCCCTTCATTTGACTTTTCGATTTTTTGATTATTATATTACAAGGTTAAGAGCGAAATACAAATTCCGTACAAAGTTTCGAAAGCTCGTAACATTTATAATAATTAAAAAAAAATAAACGAAGGAAATAGCTGTGTAAAATATTTTCTATACTGTTAATATCCAGAGCGGTCGCTACTTTTCCTCTTATACTAGTGGTTCTGTGCTTTAAAAAAAACTGTAATAAATAGGTAACACTTAAGGGCCACTTGCACCATCCCACTAACCCGGGGTAACCGGTTAAACCTGGAGTTACCATGGTTACCAGTACAATTTGACACTGGGTTAACGGTTTAACCGGTTAACCCCGGGTTAGTGGTATGGTGCAAGTGGCGCTAAGTAGAAATAATGTAGATGTGAACATGCATCAAGAAGGCATCCGATAATTTGGAAATGAAATGATATATACATTCTCATTTGATATTTCCGACGAAATCAGTATTTGGGAGCGTTCAAGTATTACGTAACGAATTTGGGGGGAGGGGGGTCTTGTAAAACGTTACGATGCGTTACAGGGGCGGGAGGGGGGGTTTGAACTACGCGTTACGTAACATTGTTTTTTAACCCTTCAGAACGGTCGCGTAGAGAGATTCTCTCGCCCATTTTTTAAAACGTGATTTTTCCCAAAATTTTTGACATTTCAAATGTTAATTAATAATATTAACGCGATTAAAACAATAACAAAGTTATTTTAGCGACTTTCCGGTACGCCACATAATTGTGGCCTTTAGGTAAAAAACCGGGCAAGTGCGAGTCGGACTCGCGCACGAAGGGTTCCGTACCATAATGCAAAAAAAAAAACAAAAAAAAAGCAAAAAAAAAAAAAACGGTCACCCATCCAAATACTGACCACTCCCGACGTTGCTTAACTTTGGTCAAAAATCACGTTTGTTGTATGGGAGCCCCATTTAAATCTTTATTTTATTCTGTTTTTAGTATTTGTTGTTATAGCGGCAACAGAAATACATCATCTGTGAAAATTTCAACTGTCTAGCTATCACGGTTCGTGAGATACAGCCTGGTGACAGACGGACGGACGGACGGACGGACGGACAGCGAAGTCTTAGTAATAGGGTCCCGTTTTACCCTTTGGGTACGGAACCCTAAAAAATGGTCCCTTGGTGGGTTACGTAACGTTTTACTAGGGGGGGGGGGGGGTACAGAAAAACGTTACGGCGCGTTATACTTGAACGCTCCCTTTCTAGTTTACATTAATACCAATAAAACATACCTACATGTACATTAAAATATTTTACGTATTCTCATAACCGTTAAATACACTTAATGCCATAATTGCATCCGATGAATGGAATCCTATTTTATTCATAAGTATTAAAACAGATACTCGTATACACTGTGACTTGTAAGTAAACGTAAAATCTTATTTTATCCAACTAGGGGTGTCAAAGTTGAGTAGTTTTAGTATTTTTGTAAATATACTTCGGATATGTCAGTACATATCCGATCCATATCGTATCGAGATCAAATTATAGACGTTTATTAAATTAGAATCAGGCCCTGAGAATCTGAACGCGCCTCTTTAACCTCTAGACGATTACGAAAGGCACAGTAAACTTCTCAATTAATGGCAGAATATGCCGTAAAATGATTAGCAATTAGGTACCAACCGAATATGAACTGCCTATACCGGGTGTGGCCTGTAACACGAGCAAATAATTAAAACATAGATTGTACTCCTCAAACTTTTGTTTAACAACTTTTAAAAATTATGAAGTATTTAGACTCGCTATTTTTCATACAAAATAAATATTATCTTCAATGGACGCCATCGCCACGACATATCATTGTGATTGACGTTGCTTGTCACGCCTTAAGCATAACAAAATTCGCAATACATTGCGTCTTAGAATAAACTTTAAAGTGTATTAAAAATCAAACCACAAGTTATTTTTAAAAGTCGCTGAACAAATGTTGGTCAGTATGTGGAGTACAGCCTACAGTTTAATTTTTTGCTCATATTACAGGCCACACCCGGTATATTGCGTTTAATTTACTAGGTGACCGGGCAGGTATGCTGTGCACTAGTGTTTTAATTTTAATGTAGGCACGCATTCCGTGCACGATGCTAGCAGAACACGGCGGAGGAAGATAGTTCACTTAGCGCCACTTGCAACATTCCACTAACCCGGGGTTAACCGGTTAAACCTGGAGTTACCATGGTTACCAGTACAACTTGACACTGGATTAACGGTTTAACCGCTTAACCCGGGTTAGTGGAATGGTGCAAGTGGCCCTTAAGACAATAGTGGACGACCGCTTATGAATATGAACGTAGTTCTCATTTTCCTTCCTGGGTATTATTCTTGATATTATTCTCTTTATTCAATTAGGGTCTTAGGTTAGGGTTTTACAATGTGAGTATAAAAATAAAATATAAAAACACTTACAAAACATAACAAAAATATATAAACACATTATAAAAAACCTAACCTAGGGTGCCGCCGGCAGCGGGGCAGGGTCCAAGCTGCCGGTGGTCAGGGCCGCAGAGTGAGGAATCGACGTACTATACGCGCCGTGTCCAAAATTACCGCCTTCTGCATCTGACCCTTGATCCAACCACCCAGCGAGAGTCTCTCTAGGTGTTGGTCGAGACTCTTCGCTATGAGACCGTTCGCTGACACGACTATAGGAACAATGATCGTCGAGTCAACATCCCACATAGCGGTTATCTCGTGGGCTAAGTCTAGGTACTTGCTGGACTTGTCCTTCTCGGCCTTCACGAGATTCTCATCATGGGGGATGGTGACGTCGACGAGCACGGTCCGGCGCTGCGATCGATCTATCAGCACGATGTCAGGCTTATTGGCAACAATAGTCCTGTCAGTGATGATAGATCGATCCCAATAGAGCGTGGCACGACCATTTTCGAGAACTGGCGCAGGTGAGTACTTGTAGTACGGCACTTCGCGGTCCACAAGGCCGTATAGGAGGGCAAGCTGCTGGTGAATAATTCTGGCTACGAGGTTATGTCTGTGCAAGTACTCGCCGTTAGCAAGATGAGAACAACCGGAGATAATATGCCTGAGTGACTCTCCGGGACGGCGGCATGCCCGACAAATGTCGACCGTACCGTCCTTCAGGATATATTTCCGATAGTTGTTCGTCATCATCACTTCGTCCGCAATTGCACAGGCAAAACCCTCGGTTTCTCCGAAGAGGTCCCCGAATCGTAACCAGTTCACCGACGCGAGCAGGTCCACATCGGGTCCCGTGAGGGCCTTGTAGAACCGCCCGTGTAGCACCTTACTCTCCCATGCCGCCTTGCGATCCGCAGTACTTAGTACCACAGGTTTACGCCAGTTCTCGTTTGCCAAGGAGAGCGGCGTGAGGTTCCTGTCTACTGCCACCACATCACGATGCATCCCACACTCGTTGTTAAGGAAATAATTCCTGAGATTGTACACCTCGCGGTTGTGGAGATCCTTGGCGTTTAGGAAGCCTCGGCCTCCACACTTCCGTGGGATGTACAATCTCATAACTGACGAGCGTGGGTGTAGCATGCGATGTGTGGTGAGCAGTGACCGGACCCTCCGGTCCAGGGCATCCAGCTCGGTCTGAGTCCACCTTAGTATGCCAAAGGAGTATGTGAGTAGGGGCATTACCCAGGCGTTGAAGGCGCGCACTTTGTTGCCTCCTGACAAAAGACTGTTAAGGACTTTTGTGAGCCGACTGAAAAAGCGCTCCTTCACCGACCGTCTAATACCTTCTTCCTCAATACCCAACGACTGTGACATGCCAAGGTATTTGTAGGTTTCTGATTCAGAGATGGATCTGAAAGACATTGTCTCAGAAAGTTGTAAATTTGTTGAATTTACAACTTTCCCCCGCTGTACATGCATAACCGCACATTTATCGACACCAAACTCCATGTTGATGGCATTAGTGAAGACTTCGGTAGTTTTCAGTAGCTCCACCAAGTCTTGGCTATTTGGTGCAAATAATTTGAGATCATCCATGTACAGAAGGTGAGAAATGACTTCACCCCCTCTCCGAAGCCGGCAACCGAGTTCTAAATCCTTCAGCAAGGTACTGAGAGGATTCAGAGCTAGGCAGAACCACAGAGGACTTAGACTATCACCCTGAAATATTCCTCGCTCAATCCTTATAAAATCCTGCGGGCCAGGGCTCTCATCCCCGCCTCCTGGTTGACGAAGGACTGTGGTCCATTGCCTCATACACGCGCTTAGAAAGGCTCTTAAAGCTGTATCAACTTTATACAGCTCTAAGACCCTCTCCAGCCATGAGTGAGGCACCGAATCATAGGCCTTCTTGTAGTCAATCCAGGCTGCTGAGAGGGCCCCCCTGTTCCGCCGGATTTGTTGGCAGATGGTCATGTCTATGAGGAGGAGCTCTTTAGTACCACGGGACCCAACCCTACATCCATTTTGAGCAGAGGCCAAAATATTGTTTGCGACAATGTGCGCGTTGATTTTTGCTCTCAAAATGGATGTAAGGAGCTTGTAGAGTGTAGGCAAGCATGTGATGGGTCTGTAGTTCTTCGCTTCCGTGGTACTACCGGACTTATAGAGCAGAAAGGTGACACCAGTTGTTAAGGAAGGTGGGGGAGAACCAAGCTCGAGGGCTTGTTGAAATTGTGCTGCCAAGCAGGAGTGTGAGCATCGGAACCATTTTAGCCAGAAGTTGTGCAATCCATCCGGCCCAGGACTTTTCCAGTTCTGGGCCGTGCGAATGGCACAACTTACGTCATCGGGGCTGATGGTGACTGCCCCCATAGGTTCGATGGACTCGCACTCACGCTCGACAACACTCATCCAACTCCCCTCGGTGTGTCCGACAGGCACTGACCAGATGCTACGCCAGAAGTCATTCATGACATTAGCATCCGGTGGCTGCGAGTCGGACGCACGAGGGTTGGTTTCCTCCCACTTTCGGTACATCTTCCTTTGGTCACTCTGGAAAAGACGGTTCTGCTGGAATCGGTCCACACGCTCTCTGTAGCGGCGAATACGGTTTGCCCATGCATAGACTTTCTGCTTTAGAAAGTCGATGCGCTCCGTAATGTTGGCCATGTAGTCGCGGGGCCTAATATCCGTCCCCGCGAATGCCTGGTTTACAAAGCGCATTACTCGGGGGCGATTGTTGCCCCCCCTGAAGCAGATCAGCTTTGCGATAAGAGTCCTAAAAGAGCTGATACGTCGCTCGATCCGTATTTGCCATGCGGGGGCACCCCCGGCGGTCCTAGGTGCACGTTCAGAGTCCGGAAACTTGACTCGTGCAACACGGCACGCCGCGATGGCTCCGCAATACATGATCGCGTGCGTATCATCTAAATCTTTACTAGTCCGCAGATACGGCTCTAGTAAAGCGTTTAGGGCTCCCATTAGCGCTAGATTGTGTCTATTCATAGGCAAACGTGGTAATCGTGGCCTAGTATTGGGTGTGGAGCGATACTGCGTAATCGCCTCATCCAAAGTCCTCCTCAGTTGCTCATTGGCTGTACTACTCACACTCTGCGCGAACTCCTCCTCGTCGGCACAGAGATCTACCCGCGGCGCCTCCGGTGCCTGGTCGGGTGCCGGCACCGGATCCGGCGATGTGGCGGGCGGGTCTCGCACCGAGGTGGAGGCTGCGCGAGCAGAGAGAGCCTCCAGGCGAAGCCGATCAAGTGTCGAGTCATCCAACCGCTTTAGCCGCTGGATGACTCGCACCTGATCCGATAGCCGTTGCGCAGTCACGTCGATGGTTGGTTCGAGGGCCTGAAACAGTGGAAGCATTCGGACACGGTACGCGCATAAGTCGGTTCCCCCCTCTGTAGCCCCATAGTAGGCGCGCATGACGTTCTCATTCATGGTTTGAGACCATCTCATGCGACGCACTACACCACCGGCAGCGGGAGCCGTGGGCGGAGCAAGATGTCCCGCAGGCCCCAAGCGTGCCGGCAGCGGTGGCCGCCCGCGTCGCGCTGGTGGTCGTGGCGGCGGCGGCGGCGGCCCGCACTCGTCGCTCGACTCGCTGGTATCGGGCGCAGTGGCGAATTCATCACCCGATGATTGTGAGGAGACGGACGAGACGGGCGAGGGTGGTGGGCGTGCGTTGGCTGTGGTAGACGCTTGTGAACGCGCTTTACTTCGTGTAATCATTTTCCTCTCTTTGTCATTCAACCATTGTTTGTCGGCTAGTTTCGTACAGTTACATTTTTTGCGGTCACGTATCCTTTTGCGAAGTGTCGCATTATTGTGAAGGTAACTTTTCCACAAAAAAAATCAACTAAAATGTAATAAAAGCCAGTAAAAACATATTTGATCGCATATAAAAGGAAAATTTAGTAAAAAACGCGTCTGACGTTGACGTTACGTTCTTGATATTATTATTATCATAGAAAAATAGGTAATTTACTTAGCGCCACTTGCACCATTCCACTAACCCGGGGTTAACCGGTTAAATTTGGAGTTGGCATGGTTACCAGTACAATTTACACTGGGTTAACGGTTTAACCGCTTAACCTCGGGTTAGTGGGATGTTGCATGTGAGCCTTAGTAACTTACCTAGTTAGTACCTCTATTACTTACATTTATTTACGCGTATATATAGAACATAGGACCACAGGGCCTACAGCGAACCACGATCAACGTGTTACATCTCTGTCGCACTTGTAAATTCGTACGTAAGTGTGACAGGGAGGCAACACGTCGAACGTGGTACGCGGTAGGCCCTTAGGGTGCGTAGACAAGTTGCCAATCGTTAACGCTCCGTAGCGAACGAAACGCAACTGTCAGTGTCGCACTAATATGGAGGGGTTAAGCTGGCCTAATACACACTAGGGTATGCCTGCGCAGTTTTGCCAACTGCACAGGTAAAACGTAGCGTATGTGGCTTACGCATGTGCAGTTTTCTAATCAGCTTCGACTATGCAGTTGTACTGCACAGGCAAAACTACGCAGGCGTGCCCTTTAGTGTGTATGGCCAGCTTGATAGAGATAACTACGGTACGCCACGGAGCGTGAAAGATTGGCAACTTGTCTGATGCACCCCGCACTCAAATAATAACAATCTTCATTTAGTGCTCTTTCTGTTTCAAGCTGTGTCAAAAAGATCCCCCGTGAGAATGAATGATGAAACATTAAAATTAACACGGATTGGGTGAGCCTCCGAGCCTCAAACGCCGGTACGTGTCGAAATTGCCGATACAACAGAAATTCCTTAAAAGTCTATCTATAGATGTCTTTACACTATACTCTGTATCTTTAGGTATTTAAATAAAAGTAAACAAAATCTATCCTCAAATGGCTCGTTAAGCTAGTTGAGGGTAGATGAAAATATTACACGATCAAATAATGTAGGTTAAAGTCAGGTCGTTCAGTGACTGATCCAGGCGGTTTTGTATTTGGTTGGTTAACCAATAAATGTTATAACTACCCGAAAATGTACAAATTGTTTGTTTACTTCTATTTAAATGCCTAAAGATACAGACTATAGGGCCACTTGCACCATCCCAGTAACCTGGGGTTAACCGGTTAAACCTGGAGTTACCATGGTTACCAGTACAATTTGACACTGGGTTAGCGGTTTAACCGGATAGCCCCGGGATGGTGCAAGTGGCCCTTATTAGGTTAGTGTAGGTTAACCTAAGAGGAAAGGGGACGTCCGGTTCTCCATACAACCGTAGTGCCCATTTTCCTCTCTAGATAAATATTTACATTATGGAGAATATTTTAACAAATTTTGATGTATTTAAAACACAGCTATGCCCGCTCGTATGTTTTTTTTGCGATTTTTTTATTATTATAAGAGTTACGAGTGAAAAACGAATTCCATACAAATTTTTAAAAGCTCCTAGAGTCTGGCCAAGATAAGTCTGCACCGAGATTGATAGCACATAGCTTGGAAGTGTTATTTAACTTATTTATATTTAC
Organism: Cydia splendana; assembly: GCF_910591565.1. Taxonomy (NCBI): domain Eukaryota; kingdom Metazoa; phylum Arthropoda; class Insecta; order Lepidoptera; family Tortricidae; genus Cydia; species Cydia splendana. The sequence goes on along the minus strand of NC_085975.1, from coordinate 15,970,278 downwards.
GTCATAATTTTCATTTAAAAAAATTGACTTTTATAATAAAACTTGCATAGTCTGGGCTATCAAAATCGCTGCAGACTTATCTTGGCCTAATTCTAACTCTTATAATAATTAAAAATTAAACGAGCGGGCATAGATTTTGTTAAAATATTTTCAATAATGTTAATATCCAGATAAGAAAATGAGGACTACTTTGTACGGAAAGGCAACGAGTTTGTTGGTGGCCTAGCTTATATTTCGCTGGCACAAGGCTTTAATTACCTTATAGCCTCTTCACAGTGATTAATATTACTTATTTTTCATTTAAATTGCAATTAATACTTAAAAGTCAATCGTAATTGACCGCCGCAAGCAAGGATGCGACCAAGGATATCCGCCAAATCTAGTTCAATCAAAGTTCAAATAGTCTAGTTACCCAATTAGGCGAAATTGATGGTAAAAAACCACTAAAGACTCGAAATAACTCGAAGAAAAAATGGCGGATGTTTAATAGTAAAAATGAGACATACGATGTATTTGAAATGAGGTGTATTCTGGAGGTCAAGTGCTACCAAAAAGCTGTGATTACTGGCGCCGGCGCAAGTGTTGAGTCAGGCTTTCAATGAAGTGGCTATTAAATATATCATCAATATTGTAGGACATTATTACACAAATTGTCTAAGACCCATAGTACGCTCAATGAAGGATTACTCACGTTAGACCGGGCCGTGTCCGGGCCGGAGCTTCCGGAGCTTAATTTTCTATGACATGACAAGTGATCGCGTGACGCTTTCCATAGAAAACGATGCGCCGGAAGCTCCGGCCCGGATACGGCCCGGTCTAACCTGAGTCATCCTTAAGGCTTCTGTTGTTGGTACTTAGGACTAGGATTATATATTCGGGCACACCCACTTTGTCAGGGGAAAAAACATGTAATTTTTGAATAATCCTTTTAGGACTTTACGGAAGCAACCAAAAATAAAATGAAATAATATTACTAACTATGACATGATATTTTTATATCTATAGGTATTAAAATACTTACTTACTTGGTTAGCGCGGTGACCAAAAATGAGTCATGGCCTCCAACACAAGAGCACGCCACTTTGATCGGTCCAGAGCGGTATCCCGCCAGCTTTCGCCGACGCCGAGCTCACGGAGATCTGCCTCCACTCTATCTGCCCAACGGTATTTAGGACGACCAACAGGACGACGCCCAGTTGGTCGACCCAAGTAAGCCCTTTTGGCTGCCCGATCTTCACCCATCCTTTCGAGATGGCCAAGCCAGCGGAGACGATGCGCTTTGGTCTCACCTATTATATTCGGCTCGGCTATCAGATGTTCTATTTCGGCATTCTTTCGGATCCGCACCATTCTGATGTATGGGTGTGAGGCTTGGACACTAACACTCAAGAAGGAGAACAGCCTTTTAGTCACAGAACGTAAGGTGTTAAGGAAGATTCTGGGACCCGTCAAAAGAGACGATGGCAGTTGAATAGGTATTAAATAGGTAGATTTTAAAATGTAGGTATTTCATGCGATCATGGCTTGAGTCTTTGAGTTCTCAAATAATGTAATATGCCGTACCTATTAATTGACTAGTTCTCAAAAAAGATTATTGATATCATTAACGGTTGCATACAATTTTTGATTACTTACATATCGAGCATGACCGTGGGGCGTGACGAAGTCTGGTCTAACACTCGATTGTTCATAAATATCTATACGTTTTAGTATGTACTTATTTTTTAGTAATAATTTCGTACTTACATTACATCACTGAATTCTCATGTAGTGCAGATCTAAAATTTACTTTGCGATGTCTACAGGAAAGATGCGAAGGATTAAGCATAAGTATAATAAAATGTGTATGTGTATGACCCTAAAAAGTACAAACTATATTTTACAGCATTAAGCGATACAAATTACGGTTCATGACCAAGTAAATGACGTCAGCACGATGATATAGCCTGAATATTCACTAAATTACGATATTAATATGCAAAATAACTGATTTCAATAGGTCAGCCCACCGTTAATCCAAATATATTAATTATACGCCTTCCGTATTAAATACTGTAATTAAAGTTTAAGTTGTTTGGCTTTTTAATTATACCAAGGTATAATGTGCCAACAGTCTTAAAAATAATTATTTTGGTAGGTACTGCGTAAAATCAGGTTTAAGAATCTTTATTTATTTCTCAAGAAGATATAACAAAACTTCACTTAAATGAGATATTAATAAATTATACATGCACAAATTAACATATTGTTACTATATTTAATAGATTTAATAGATTGGCAACGCGCATGCGACACCTCTGGAGTTGCGGGCGCCAATAAAGTACGGCAGCCGGTTACTAAAGGGGGGTTGCAAGCTGGCGTGTTATTATATAATAATACCTAATATAAAGGAATAAATAACATTCTATTCTTATATTAATAAAGTCCCGCAAATATGACACTTAAGCTTTTTTTTAAAGATGTTCAATGATGCTGAGTTACGTATTGATGCTGAAAATCAGTAGTAATTTAAAAGTTTTAAGGAAAACTAGCGGACCGGCCCGGCTTCGCACGGGTAAACCTTAATAAATTATATAGGTACTTAAAGCTTCCCCAAGAATCGTCTATAGCTAAGTGAAAACCGCATGAAAATACGTTCAGTAGTTTTCGAGTTCGCGAACATACAGACAGACAGACGAGGTGGGGGACTTTGTTTTATAATATGTACTAGCGACCCACCCTGGCTTCGCACGGGTTAACAAATTATACACCTAAACCTTCCTCAAGAATCAATCTATTGATAGGTGAAAACCGCATGAAAATTCGTTCAGTAGTTTTCGAGTTTATCGCGAACATACAGATTAGAGACAGACAGACGCGGCGGGGGACTTTGTTCTATAAGGTGTAGTGATACCTAGATATGGTGGTCCATTTTAGAAAATAAAGAGCAGCATTTCATTAGCCTTTTGCCAAAATTAAGAAGGTATCCAGATCTTTTTGAGCACTTAATCCATTTAGCAAGTTTTGTTGCATAACCTCTACCGCACCTTATATTTTAGAAGTCATGAATACCATTTTTCATCCAAGTTAATATTAATTAAGCTCGTTACTCCTAAACTACGATAAGTGAAGCAGAAGACAAATTAATATGCTGTTTTAATTACACGATAAAAATAACTCAAAGATTCCCATCGCAACAAGCCATTATGAACTCTAATCCCTAAAAGATTAAGATCATAATAATAATTTTAAAGACTATCGATTCACATGCATGGAATTGTGGATGATCTAGATTTTGTGTTACGCTAATTTGTTTCTTATTTACATGTACTTAAGGTACATTTTAGTTGTATAGCTATAATCCCTTTATGTGAAGACATCTAGTACTAACCTTGGTTTAGTGACAGATCTTTTGCATTTGAGATGAGCTGCAGATAAGCTAGAGCACAAATGTTAGACGATAAGTTTCTTTCTAATGTTTCAAGGGATTGAACATTGCAACCCACGTCCTAGATGCCTTGGCTGTCATTTTCTGTACTTAAAAAACCGGGCAAGTGCGAGTCGGACTCGCGCACGAAGGGTTGCGTACCATAATGCAAAAAACGGCAAAAAAAATAAACGGTCACCCATCCAAGTACTGACCCCGCCCGACGTTGCTTAACTTCGGTCAAAAATCACGTTTGTTGTATGGGAGCCCCACTTAAATCTTTATTTTATTCTGTTTTTAGTATTTGTTGTTATAGCAGCAACAGAAATACATCATCTGTGAAAATTTCAACTGTCTAGCTATCACGGTTCGTGAGATACGCCTGGTGACAGACGGACGGACGGACGGACGGACAGCGGAGTCTTAGTAATAGGGTCCCGTTTTACCCTTTGGGTACGGAACCCTAAAAATAGTCTGCCGATTTTTGCAGGGGAGGAGACGTCAAATGTATTGCTATTTCTACATGATTTGTACGTAACGTACAAATAGCCATGTCAATCCATACAAAAGTTTGCACAATTGTGCAAGGTTTTTGGCAGAGGGGTAAGCTCTTAAAGGCGACTCCGGTTATTAAAATGCTCTAAGACTGGGACAAAACGTTTTTTGTTAGTTTATCCGATTTTTCTGTGGGCATTATAAAATAAACTGACTCTTAAACCTAATTTTCGTATTATACTTATACCTTATTTGACGTGTTAACTTTTACTTTTTTGCTAACAAGTTTCATTTAACATTTACGTTACTCATTGGCGTGTATTTCACATAATTATCATAGAAAACGAAACTAAACTGTAAGAAGGTTTGGCCATGCGCAGAAAAAAATCACCTAGAATTCATGGGAGCTTTGCAATTTTTGAAAACTCTTTGGCTCATTGCTATTTCTTGCGTATTCGAGTGACAGAGAAGCAGATAACTTTTGTCGATTTTTCGATGTTGGTAGGTCCTCTGAATCCGAATGGTATCTCAACATTACTGCAGTCCCCACTCCCCATACTCTGTATCTTTAGGTACTTAAATATTTAAATTTATTCTAAGCTTAATAGCATCGTTCGCAGACGTTTCTGCTTGTTAAAAATTAAAATTAAATAAAAGTAAACAAATTCTACCCTCAAATGGCTCCTTAAGCCAGTTGAGGGTAGATAAAAACATAACATGATCAAATAATGTAGGTACTTAGGTTAAAGTCAGTACGGTTACCATCAGTTTGTCACTGACGTAAACGCCGTCGAGAACGTAATTTACTTTCTATACATCCCGTTTGCACTAATATGCGAGTGCGAGCGAGATGTATAGAAAGTAAATTACGTTCTCGACGGCGTTTATGTCAGTGACAAACTGATGGTAACCATACAGGTCGTTCAGTGACTGATCCAGGCGGTTTTGTATTTGGTTGGTTAACCAAAAAATGTTATAACTACCCGAAAATGTACAAATTATTTAAATACCTAAAGATACAGAGTATAATGTAACATTTCACCTATAGTAATCTGATAGCGCGTCTAGGCGTTGTCTCAATGTATTTCATGATACATATTTGGCCGCCACTCTCAAAACGTGACCAAAAACGGAAGAAAATTGTGAGCTCTATTGCTCGGTGATAAGGTTCTAAAATGTGTGGATATTATGGCAGACTATACTTAAGAACAAATTGAGTCAACAACAAACCAATTCCATTTAACTCGTGTAGATCTGTCGAGTTGAGATAACCCTTCGCTGTGACTAGTGATGGGCGTTGGAATATTCCTAGTAATGGTGATAATATAAATATTACTAGTAATTTTACGACCTAAGGTAAAATTATGATTTTTTAACAGTTCTTCAAGTAATAAACTGATTTAAATACATTTTTAACACGGAAATATTTAATAAAATCCTTTTTTAGGGTTCCATACCTCAAAAGGAAAAAACAGAACCCTTATAGGATCACTCGTGCGTCTGTCTGTCTGTCCGACCAATCCCCCCCCCCTTTATCTCCGAAAATTATCAAAAATTAGGTAATGTACGGACCATTTGAACACGAGTCCGACTCGCACTTGACCGTTTTTTTTTCAATAGCCTATCTTATGTCCCACTGCTGGGCAAATGCCTCCCCTTTCTTCCGCCATTCATCACGGGTTGGTGCATGGTGCATGCTCCCGCCAGTCGCTGCAAAAAGCGTCGAGGTCATCCCGCCATCTTTTTTTAGTCTGCCTCTGCCCCGGCTAATCTGCGGTGTCCAGTCGGTAGCCAATTTGGCCCACCGATCCGGGTACATACGGCAGAGGTGTCCCGCCCAATCTCACTCGCCAAAAAAATCGTGTTCCCTGAAAATATTTTATTACTGTTCAATTATTTACAAATGATAAAGATTTCCAAATATAGACATCTCATGATCACCATGTAATGTTTAATAGAGTTAGACCGAGAAAAGTCTGCAGCGATTTTGATAGCCCACGCAGTGTAAGTGTTATTTCAAACCTCAAACTTCTATGAAATTATGGCGTATAAATAACACTTGCACCGCGTAAACTCTAAATCATAATTAGATTCCAAAAAAAGTAAGACAATGTTGCCACTTCAATAATTTGTTTGTAAAATAGTAAATTCCTTTTTATAAATAAATACGCTAAGATAATTTATTTATTGGTAATTTTACTCCTACGATTTAAAAAAGTACTTTTATTTAAGTACTTATTTTTACATAAATACAAGACGCGCTAGTAAAAAGTGGCAACATTGTCTTACTTTTTTTGGAATCTAATTATGATTTAGAGTATAGGCTATCAAAATCCCCGCAGACTTTTCTTGGTCTAGAATCAGAGAAAAACTTTATTTTTAGGTACTTATGTTATGTACCTATAATGATTTTATTATATTTATACCTATATTTATTAACCAAAGTAATAAAAATGTATGTACTAAATAGCTAAATACACAAAAATAGTAAAAAAAACACATATTCAAAGTAATCACCTACTAGTGTTCCTAAGTTTCAGAAATATAATAGGTTAGTATTAGTACTAAATCAGAAAAAAATATTCTCGGTAGTAGTAACATCACTAGCTATGACTGCCAAATGACATTTAGTTTACAATAGTTTTCTGAATATACATTTATGGACCTTCTAACTAATACAATAAGGCCTACAAAATTCATGCTTATGTGTTTTCAATGTGGAAAGCGTGACTAGACGGACTTAGGAGCGGCAAATAAAGCTGACCAATATGTATATTCCCTTGTCACATCACAGTAAGCCTACAGACCTTGCAACAAATAACTTGCGATTTTAGATTGCCGGCTAAAGCTCAGTCCAGACTGGAGAATTTTTTGCCATTCTGATTCAATTGTCCGATATAATTAGGCCGTGCGGACGCAAACGCCAATTTGGCGGGCACATTTCGACCGCTGATTATGACCGATTTTACCGATAAAATGGATGTGCGGACGCAAAAAGAGTTATTTGTTTTCGTTTGGGGCATTTCTTTAATTTAGAGGGCTCTATCGCTATCATCATAAATCTAAAATAGGTGATTAAATTGGAGATTGACGCCTGACTTGGAATCTGAAATCCGATATCTGTCTCCGTTCGGCAGGGGTGCGAAACTCCTCCCTTCGGGCAAACTCGGCTCCGTTCGGCTCAGCATTGCTCCATTTGCTCCGAGCAATTATTAGGGTTGACACACCTTGACCTCTCTTTGCGTGCACGACCACAGATAAGATAATGGCTTGAAATTTGACAACTCTAAACAGCAGAATGGGATAGTGCCATGATTCGACCCTGAACCGCTGTCAAACTTCGGTTTTGTAGGAAGTTTCCTTTCTGTACGACAGTACTATTATTTATTCTGTGGTTTTGGTCTTCCTCTGCCCCGAGATCCATCCTGTGGGACCCAGTCTGAGGGCCTACCGCGAACCACGTTCGAGGTGTTGCCCCTCTGTCGCACTTGTACATTCGTACGTAGGTGTGATAGAGGCAACATGTCGAACGTGGTTCGCGGCAGAGCCTGTGGCTAGTTTGGTAGTAAATATTATAAAGCTTAATTAGTTGTATTGATTCTTATCACAATGAAACTTCGTGCAGCGTTTTTTTTTTGTAAGTACCTACCTATTGTGTGGCTTTTCCGTTAGAGTAGTTCCGGTAAAACTTCATAGGAATTGATGATTAAGTAAGTTTTATTGATAATGTTTTTATAATCAATTGGTCATAATAGTTAGATATTGATCTACGTTAACTAGCTTGTTTTTTACTTGGATAATATTTATAAACGATTCCAAGTATCACCATTTAAAATTAAATATCCTCTAGCTTGAAGCGGTGGTGGCCGAGTGGATATGACGTCCGACTTTCAATCCGGAGGTCACGGGTTTAAATCGGAACTTATGTACGAAATATCATTTGATATTTACCACTAGCTTTTCGGTGAAGGAAAACATCGTGAGGAAACCTGCATACATCTGCGAAGAAATGCAATGGTGTATGTGAAGTCCCCAATCCTCATTGGGCTAGCGTGGTGACTATAGCCCAAGCCCTCTCGCGTATGAGAGGAGGCCCTGCCCAGCAGTGGGACGTATATTAGACTGAAATTATTATTATTATATATCATCCTCTAGCGGTCTATAAGAATGTTTCTCGTCCCATTCTAATTTCACATTTATTTATAGGTAACTTATAACAAATCAAAATTGCATTTATCTGGTCGAGGCAAGTGTTGATGTACCTATGGCCGGCTCGAACCTATTAAATTACGTGGTAGGTACTTTTTCGTCTAAAATAAATAACCTGCAATCATGGTATAATAATATACTCCGCCTGGTACTCCATTCCCGTCTTTTCTAGGTCACCTAACTGACACAAGCCTACGTCATCATGCGACAGCGCTATATGATAATATGCGATAGCGCTATATATAGCGGCCATGTTGTTGTGACGTAGGCCCGTGTCACTCTGGGAATGGAAGACCATGTTTTATTAGACTATGCCTGCAATATGATATTTAGTCATTTCTTGAAATCACCATGCAATCATGAAATGTACTTAATGCCTGATGGTATGAGCTCGTTTCTATAAATCAAAAGGTCTCATAATTAACATATTATATTTATATTAGAATTACTTTGAGTATTTGGCTGAATTTTTTATGATATTATATCAAAATACTAAAGGTTTTTGACTAATGTTTAACCAATATATTTAAGAATTTATTGTTAAACAATTATTTTAGTAGCGACCATACAAAAATCTTCATAGACCGATCGTAAATATTACAATGAAACTCTTGATTGAATGTATTATTCAATAAACACATTAAATAGTAATAAATTACTACCTTTTACGATAACAGTAGCATCATTATGACTAAGTGCCCTAAGTGAAGCATCACGATCTAGCGAGGAAAGGGAACCTTGAGCTCCCGGAAATGTTCTACATTCATAAACCATGCTTTAGAGTTTATTTATTATTTATTACAATCTCTTCTTCCTCGCGTTATCCCGGCATTTTGCCACGGCTCATGAGAGCCTGGGGTCCGCATGACAACTAATCCCATGATTTGACGTAGGCACTAGTTTTTACGAAAGCGACTGCCATCTGACCTTCCAACCCAGAGGGGAAACTAGGCTTTATTGGGATTAGTCCGGTTTCCTCACGATGTTTTCCTTCACCGAAAAGCGACTGGTAAATATCAAATAATATTTCGTACATAAGTTCCGAAAAACTCATTGGTACGAGCCGGGGTTTGAACCCGCGACCTCCGGATTGAAAGTCGCACGCTCTTACCGCTAGGCCACCAGCGCTTTCTTCATTATTTGTTACAATATATACCGTAAAATGCGGTTAGTAGGGATTACGAGGGAAGTTGGGTTATGAATGGGGTGAGGAGGGAGGACAGAGGGGTGAGTTGGTTTTTAGAGGCTCCTGCTACGTAAATTATATATTCTAATTACAAATCAAGCTATTAAAATGTTCATAATCCCAAAGTGTCGATCCAACAATTTGCAAAACTCACCTTAGTAGGAAATCCCTCGTCACCCCAACTACGGGGTGAGCTGGGATTTCCTACTATTTCGTGTTTATCTCTAAAGTTATGAAATGAAACAACAAATTATCATTGACAAACTAAAATTCATACACCCGGAACACTTTTTTGTATATAAATCAATGTGCCACTATAAAAATAAACGTTTATCCACGTTTGAACTTCGATTTCGTCCCTACTCACCCCATTTTACGGTATTTACAATATTTACATAGGTACTTAATAATTTTCGACGAAACTTAATGTCACCTGGGGCATAAGTAGTCCCCAGGACACTGGCCGTATTTCCCCGCTGTATGGTTAAGCTGAGCCTTTGGGCAAAATGGGACCCTGCTCGTAGGTCGCCAGACACCCCAACAAGTTTTGGGGAATAATCCTTTATTAAGGTAAATCATGCTTGTTTGATTGAAATCTTGACTAAGTTTATCTTAGTAATGACTTTTATTCGAAAAAAATCTCAATAATCATAAACAGTACCTATACAAATTAAAATTAAACTAAACCTATCTTAACCTATGGGGTCTAAATTACATCTACAAATATCCCCTATGGACGCTGTTCAAAATCCCATACAAAAATAGACATAACATGGTGTCAAGTAGAGGTACTGATAGTTCCACTACTTGACGTCAGATGTCGACTACGAAATAACTCGTGTTTTGGCAAGAAAACTGTTGTATGGAGTTACCACCAGGGATGTTACGGATGCAGATTTTTTTCCATCCGCGGATGCGGATGCGGATGTCAAGATTAGGTACTTAAAAAACGTCAAATATTACATTTCTAATATTTTTTAATAAAAAAAAAATGAAAAGTTTAGTATTTGAATAAGATTATAGGTTAGGTGCGTTATATTTAAAACAGTAACTTGGCCGACTTTTCTGGATCTAGACGATTTCGTTATAGCAAAAAGAATAAGATAGTATAGAGGGGTCCTGTCATTGTAAATTTTGTAGTCACTGTAAATTTACTGCCATCTATCGACACACGACTAAAACTCAAAATGAAAACGTATAAAGTTATCAAAAAATGTATATATGTATATTTATATATTTTTTTTATTTATGTATGTATGTATGATTTTATTATTTTTATATCATTTTGATCCATGTTCATTCACTGATATCTATGTGTTAAAATTGTTAAATATGAAACGGTGTCGTCACGCCATCTAGCCGAGGATAGGCTAAAGGTGTGTGCGGCATCTATTCGAGAATGACTTTTACTTCAATTCCGAGGCACGTTTTTTCCTTAGACTTTATTCGTCTTATACGAAGTTACATATGTCTGGTTATAGGTAATGACGAAATTACCTAACACTTACGCCGCCGCTAAGACGTTCCTGTACCGACTTGTTCGACATCCGCATCCGCATAAGCTCCGCATCGATTTTATGCGGATAGGATACGGATGCAGATGCGGATGTTGAAAAGAACGCGGAAGTTCTGCGGATGCGGATGTGGATGCGAATAATCGCAACATCCCTGGTTACCACTTTTTCTTTATTATTGACCGAAGCGAAGCGAAGGTCTACGTTTTGACTCGGGCATTTTGCTTTCGTATGTCCGGATGTTCTCCTCTACAGGTCGCAATTCTTAACCGATTCTCGTGAAATTTTGTGACCGAATTTTATGAGTAAATAAATTTTTTTTGTCAATCCGGTTTTTGGAAATTTTTAAAAATGGCGGAGTCGTGATACCTGGCGCCTAAACAAATAGTCGTATCGATATCATAAGAGTTTTTTCTTTTTGAGACATGTTTACAGAGTTAATAGCAAAAAATGCAGAAAAAAATTATCGCTGGTTTAGGCGGTATTTAGATATTTAGTTTTGTATTTCCGGATGTTCTCCTCTACAGGTCGCAATTCTTAACCGATTCTCATGAAATTTTGTGACCAGATTCTATGACTAAATAAAATTTTTTTGTCAATCCGGTTTTTGGAAATTTTTAAAAATGGCGGAGTCGTGATACCTGTCGCCTAAACAAATAGTCATATCGATATCATAAGAGTTTTTTCTTTTTGATATATGTTTATAGATTAAATGGCCAAAAATTCAGAAAATTTGTATCACTGGTTTCGGCGGTATTTAGATATTTAGTTTATACTTGAGAATGAGTAGCTAAATTTCGTCAGCTTTAGTAAGAACTATCATGGCGCATTTTGCAAACGTTCGCTTTTTTGTTTGCTTAGGGAGGTCCCTGGTTCCATCCTCAGTAATTGTATGCTGCTACATAACTTTTTGTATTTTTTTATACTTAAATTTCGTATCAATTGTTGTTTTTTATTTAATTTTTTTATTTTGAAAAAATGAAAAAAATCGTATTTTTTATTTATCAAGCGCGGGCTAAGCGCATTCGTTTATTTTTTGCAACAGATGATGGCTTTTTGCGCTTTAAAGAAAATTTGATTCTTGAATATACGGCGCCATACCTTTGGCCTATGCTCGTCTAGATGGCGACACCATTTTATATTTAACAATTTTTACTCATATCAGTAAAAGAACATGGGTCAAAATCATATGGCGTTCTAAAAATAAAAAAAAAATCATTTATCCATACATATATACATTTATTGATTTTTTTTTTTCATTTTCATTTTAATCCTGTATCGAAAGATGGCAGTAAATTTACTGTGACTACAAAATTTAGTATGACAATAACCCTCTACTACATATAGGGACCGTGCGCGTTGGAAGGTCTGCCATCTTGTGGCCTGAATCGGAAACATGTACATTGCCAAAACAGGTTCTACCATCTACCGTTCTTGTAGGTACGTTTCCTTATGCATAGTAGATTCTGTCATCTTGTGGGCTACATCGGAAGCATAAACGTCACATTTACGCCTCACGCCAAAAATCTGCCGGCTCCTATGCTACCCCCTATAGTTCACGCACGCCCACTATAGGGACCGTGCGCGTTGGAGGGCCTGCCATCTTGTGGCCTGAATCGGAAACATATGTGCACATGTACATTGCCAAAGCAAGTGCTACCATCTACCGTTCTCGTAAGTACGTTTCCTTGTACATAGTAGGTTCTGCCATCTCGTGGGCTACATCGGAATCATAAACTACACATCTACGCTTCGCGCCAAAGATCTGACGGCTCCTGTGCTGCCCCCTATAGTTCATGCACGTCCCCTATACACTTTATTCTCTTTAGATTAGATATTTAAATTCATATTCGAGAATAAGTAACCAAATTTCGTCAGCTCATCTAAATGCTATCATAGCGCAGTTGGAAAGACGCTTACAAACAAGGATATGGGAATAGGTACCCGGTTCGATCCCCAATAAATGCAATTTTTTTTATTTATTTTTTGCACTTAAACATCGTATTGCTGATTGATCAAGCGAGCGCGAAGCGCGAGGTAAGCGTATTCGTTTGAGTTTTTGTTTGAACATTTTTTAGCGGTTTTAGTTCAAGGGCATGGCTGTTCCAGGAGTCAATTTCCACTTACGTTTATAGCATGGGCGGTCACCATCCATAAATCGCAGGGGTTAACATTGCCTAGGGCTAGAACTAGCTGTAGGTTGCTCGTACGTTGCGTTTTCCCGGGCTCAAAGTCTAACTAACAATAATGTTAGCTAGACAATAATGTTAGTTAGACTTTGAGCCTTTTAATTTGGATCGCCTCGCTAAAATGGCCTATAATTTCCGCAAATCATTATTTCTTCGAGGCAATTACTCCGTTCTCATTTTTTCCCAGTGGAATTTCTTCGCTTTATTTAATTTTTCGTGTACATTTTTTCATAAACTAAATTTTCCTTTTCTCAATTTATTCCCTTTTCTTTTTAATCCCAGTAGTAGTTAAAATAACCAGTAGGTTTTTTTTTCACTAACTAAATATTCTCTATCTCCATATTTTCTCTTTTAAAATAACCAGGTTTTTTTCAAATAGGTAGGTTAGGGTTATTTTTTTTGATGACCCTATAAACGAAACTGCTCCCAGAGATAGGTAGGTTAGGGTTATTTTTTTTTGATGACCCTAAAAACGAAACTGCTCCCAGAGATAGGTAGGTTAGGGTTTTTTTTTTTGATGACCCTAAAAACGAATCTGCTCCCAGAGATAGGTATGGTTAGAGTTATTGGCTGACAGCGTTTGGTTTTTTACTTGTAGTTTTTTAGATTATGTTTTAATTTTAGTGTTTTTGATATTTGTTGTATGTGAAATACCTACAAGTAACAAATATAATTACTACACTATTAACATACAGTAACAAGAAAATATTATACTAGATATTTAGAAGAACGAAAACTATAAGGAAAAGATTAATTTAAAAATATTCAAAATAGGCGATTGCGGAAGAAAACCATTGGGAAAATATGGGAACGGAGTAATTGCTACCGAGAATGAATGATTTCGGGAAATTATGGGCAACGCAAAATATGAGAACGGAGTAATTGCCTCGAAGAAAAAATGATTTTCGGAAATTATGGGCCACGCTCGCGCACGAAGCTTCTTAGTTGCAGTTTACAGGTTAAGGCGAGGTATGCCCGAGGAAAATTTTCAGATTCTGTCAAATTACCCCATTTCACACACAAGCACACTTCACGCACACTACCTCACTTTACTGGGACAGGTCAGTGACCCATCCTGTTTTTTTTTAAATGCAAATGAGAGTATTTTGAGTTTCGTGTTAACCACTAGCCTCCTTTGAGGAAGAGAAACTCTAAAAAAGTTCCATTGAAAGAAGGAAGAGAAACAATATATTTTATCTTACTCTCCTTGTCTGTTCATGTCACATGTGACGTATTTAAATGTAAATTAACTAAAATCGAATGGCTGCTATTTAACTGATCACCAGATTTAGTAAAATTTAATACCAAAAAAATCTATTTTACCACCCTAAAATCATGAATGATCACCAAAATTATAACACCATTTTAATGTGAAATGATTACCAATTTTATTACATTTTACTATCCTTTTAAAGGAAATGACACCAAACTAATCATTATTAACCCAAAAATAGTCAATGATTACCAAATTTCAAACCCCATTTTAATGTGAAATGATAACCAAATTTTTACATCTTGCTATCCTATTAAAGAAAATGACACCAAAATAATCATTGTAAACCCAAAAATAGTAAATGACCACCAAAATTAGAACTCCATTTTAATGTAAAATGATAACCAAATTTTTAAATCTTGCTATCCTATTAAAGCAAATGGCTCCAAAATAATCATTGTAAACGCAAAAATAGTAAATGATCACAAAAATTGTAACCACATTTTAATTAAAAATGTGCAAACATTTAATATATCGTTATCCTATTAAATTAATTAATCCACTTCGTCATCTTTTTCTAGTAGCATTTTATTTCTGTAACAGTCGCAGTTCTAACCTAACCTAACCCACTTTTCTAGTAGCATTTTGTTTCTGTAAGGGTCGCAGTTCAAACCTAACCTAACCCACTTTTCTAGTAGCATTTCTTTTCTGCAAGGGTCGCAGTTCAAACCTAACCTAACCCACTTTTCTAGTAGCATTTCGTTTCTGTATGGGTCGCAGTTCAAACCTAACCTAACCCACTTTTCTAGTAGTATTTCTTTTCTGTAAGGGTCGCAGTTCAAACCTAACCTAACCCACTTTTCTAGTAGCGTTTCGTATCTGTATGGGTAGCAGTTGAAACTTAACCTAACCTACTTTTCTAGTACCATTTCGTTTCTGTAAGGGTCGCAGTGCTAACCTAAGCTAACCCACTTAAATGATAGCAGTTTAACTTACTTTTCTAGTAGCATAACGAAATGCTACTAGAAAAGTAGATTAGGTTAGGTAGGTATGCGGTGCGGGCTACGGGGGGTTGAGCGGGAGGGGCTAGTAATTTTGGCATCAGTTTACTTTATTTGGTAATATGTATACATTTTTTGGTAATCATGGTGGTTTATTTAGGTGAAAATATCGCATTAATTTGGTCTTCAAGATTTGGTGATCATTAATGATTTTTGGTGATCATTCAATATATTTGGTATTTGAATACAATTTGAAGTGCAGTCGTAATTAAAGTGGTGGTACTTTTGTATTTTTAGGCCTTATTTTTTTGGTGTTCAGTAATTTTTTTTGGTAAGCATGATTTTTTTATTTAGGGTACCAAAGTATTTTTTGGTGGTCATTATATTTGTAGCCAAATCGAATTCATTAGATACGCGTACTAAATAAACCGAATAAATACAGAAGTCGTCAGATGAAAAACGTTATTTAGGTACTACTCTATTCAATAGGGCTTTCGATAAGGCTCAATGACAATTTCATTGAAATCATATGTGTATTCCGATGATCTTATTATTATATAACTTACTTACCTTAGCGTAGCTTCAATCTGTATATATTTAGTTGTAGTACCTAGCTAATAAGAAAATTTTTCATGCTTATTCAAGTGAAATTTAGGGGAGAGCGGGGACAGACGTAACGGCGGGTGGAAAGGAAAGTAACTATTGCTCTGTAGGTTTATCTAATAAACAAAAATACCACTCCGCTGCTATTAGGTGATAGACAAAGGCGCCCCCTTCACTTGCATTTAGTCGAAACGGGCGCCACGTGGTTGTGTGAGAGGACGCAACGTGATTTTTCGAATCAAAAGTACGTTTTTTCGACTTTTAGTTATTTTATCTTTACGTTGTATTAAAATACATACATTTTCTGGGTATTTGCATATCTCCTAGAGTGGCATTGTCCGGCTCTCGGTCTCTACGGTAAGTGGCGGGGAGCCGGGAGACGGACAGACATAACGAGCCGTTGAATGGCGGCGCCTCAGATTTAACGGTGGGTTGAGGTTGAGTGGCGCGGCCATTTTGGAAAAATATACGTGAAGTGGTGGGGCCTCCAGGGTGGTCGCGCGTTAGAAATATGACCATTTCTCAAAAAATATGTATGAATTATATATATTAACTATGTATTATTGAATTCAGCATAAAATGGTTTATTTGATTGTATACCAATGAATTACATTCTATTTTATGTGAATTATGCTGGACTTGATCAAATCTCATATTATTACCAATTTTTTTCTACTTTCATGTATAAAAATACGTATAATTAGGAAATAAAACAATTGATTGTAGAAAAAGCAGTTTTTATGACAAAACAATACATTTAATATGATTCACACAGTTCTAACAAACTTTATTTTACGCGGGAATTCGACCGTTAAGGAATACCATCCTTGTTTATTGACGAATGCATCTTGCAAGAGTGAGCAAGCAAGGCATAGTTTTAACGGTTTTATTTTAGGCGCGAAATACGATGTCGCACAGAGGCCGGGAGACGGTCTCTGCCACTCACGGGCTTGTTATGATGGAACCGTCTCCCGGTTCGCCGCCAATTAGGGAAGTGTCCGGCTCCCGCCCTCTGCCACGCAGGGGCATATTTAAAAAAATGGCCGCGCCATTTCTCCTACTCTTCAACCGGAGGCCCTGCCACCAGAAGGGATATTGATTATTGATTAGCTTGATTGCAATTTATTTTCTCGAGCACGTTCCGTTTCAAAGATATCTTTCATGTTTTCAGAAAAATGCGGTCGGGTACAAAAGTAACAAAGCCGTACAGGTACAAAAGTAACATTTACATCCCATACAATATATACCTATATCTAATATGGTGTCACATGCTTAATGCGTCAATGATGATTTAAACGATGTATGCCATATTTGTGAGTGAAAAAACTCTGACCCTGAATTATCTGAGTAGAAAACATGTTTATAACAGAATAATTGATCTCATCACTTAAAATAGAAATTCGGGCAAGTGCGAGTCGGACTCGCGCACGAAGGGTTCCGTACCATATAAAAAAAAAAACAAAAAAAAAGCAAAAAAAAAACGGTCACCCATCCAAGTACTGACCACTCCCGACGTTGCTTAACTTTGGTCAAAAATCACGTTTGTTGTATGGGAGCCCCATTTAAATCTTTATTTTATTCTGTTTTTAGTATTTGTTGTTATAGCGGCAACAGAAATACATCATCTGTGAAAATTTCAACTGTCTAGCTATCACGGTTCGTGAGATACAGCCTGGTGACAGACGGACGGACGGACGGACGGACGGACGGACGGACGGACGGACGGACGGACGGACGGACGGACGGACAGCGAAGTCTTAGTAATAGGGTCCCGTTTTACCCTTTGGGTACGGAACCCTAAAAACAATTTCTAACGAGGACTTAATATTGATTTATTTTCTTAAAATGCTAATGTTTATGTAGTTAAAATGCAAATATTAAAGTGTGTGATCAATAATAATTTACATATTTAATTAGTACTTTTTTGATTTGATATAACTATCATATTATATTAATTACAGCCCACTGTGTCTTGTTACTTTTGACCCACACGTGTTACTTTCTGCACGCCAACGGGGTCATGAGTAACAAAAGAAGATTTTTTAGTCACTCTGACACTCATACAAAATACACAATTATAAGGTTAATCAAGATGTTAATGTACAGAACATGCAATGAAGTTATATATGACTACATTAATTTCATCAATATAATAACGGTTAATAACGGTGTCTTTCCGTGACCACAGCTGGTGCAACTCAGCTGAAACGTCGGAATTAAAGGTAAAAACAATGAAATCATATCGCGGTAGACCCGTTTGTGTAATTAAATATAATAACGGTTAGCCAGAAACTAAGGTCAAAGTACAAAGTGTTGCGTTTCTCCCCGCTCTCCCCTACGCATCCAAAATTACTGTCCACCTATGTTCATCACTACATTTTTGCAAACATATCGTTATCTTCATCAATAAATAATGTCCTGGCAGGGTGGAAATTTAATTCTGGCGGATTGTTTTTCTCTGCATCTGACTGTACAGCTACGCCAAATTTTTGGTAAACTTACGGTTATATGTTCAGAATCTGAATCTGTGTAGTTATTTAGTACGAAAATACTGAACGAAGATATATGGACATTCCTCTGGTCCTTGAACTACGTCCAAAAGAGAGGTATGGGCACTGTGAATTACATCTCGCTTTGTGTGGTAGGACACAGCACAGCGGATGTCATTCCAGATCTAGAGCAGAGCTCAACCTTACAGAAATCTGCAGCCAAATAACACTAGATCCTACTCATAGTATTGTTCCTGCCGGTGAGTATGGTTATCAACGAGGGTGCGGAGGGTTAGGCACGGCAACGCGCAGCATGTACCTAACACCTCTGGAGTTGCAGGCGTCCATAGGCTACGGAGACTGCTTACCATCAGGCGGGCCGTATGCTTGTTTGTCATCGACGAGGTATAAAAAATAAAATTAAATATGCACAGAATATAATTTAACTAGAAACTTTGTTTTATTTTATAGTAAATTTGGATAACAATCGATACATAGACAATCACAGTAAACCAGTCCGCAACGGTATTGGCCTGTAAGCCTCGTAGGCAAGTATATCTCGGCCTCACGAGCCGCAAAAACTCACTAGGACTGAGGCTAGACCATAGTCGTTTATTTATTCTTGATTTCATGAAGGTTTGCAGAACAGCACGTAACCGCATTATATATCTGGGCGGACCTCACAGCAACAAAATAGGTGTACCGCTTCAAGATTTTCAAGTAGTACACGAAATATTTACATATCGTTCCGTATTATTTGAAGGTAATATTTGAAGATCAAAAGTTCTCTAACATAAATAAAAGATCACAAAATTGTCATCACAATCAGTTCATTGACGTTGACGTACAGAAGTCACATGGGTACGTTTTTAAAATTACGCAATATTAGGTAATACCAGCATAATGAAAATTAACTCCAATCAGTAAGTATTAGTCTTCAAACTTTTTTCATTTTAAGCGGGGTTTCAAGGAGCAAATTACTTAAATGATTTTAGAACCGTATTGTTTTAAGATAGTTTACTGCGTTTTTCAATAATTATCCCCCGTAAACAACAACAAATCAAATTTAAGATGAGACTCGAGCTCTATGTGATGATAATTAATTTACCCTATTTTTTAAATACAATTTGTCTACTGGTATACTTTTTCGTATACGTATATGATTTAATGTCAAAATAATTGCAAAATCCAACTGTCAGTTTAGTGCGCCCCGCGATAGGACCGCCTTCGTTCAAGCCCAGCGGGCATGATCAAAGAAGTTGCGTGCACGGGACCGCTGATATCATGTTTTTGAACTTATTTATTTAATGTTAAATTAAAAAAAAAAGTAATCGCGGAATTCGCTCAAGCATAAAATTGCGCGTTATTAGAAGCAGTTTTCATATTTTTATCTTTTGTGCACAAATTGTTACGAATGTTTAAAGTCCGTTTTAGACCTATGTTCGTGATCGTTTTCTATCGAGCAAAAGTCAAAAACTTAGGATTCGAATCGCGGAAGTCACTAGAAAAAGCCCTCAAGATTGCTAATTGAATGTATGGCAGCCGTATTGTGAAGCAAAAAAGAGCTACGGCTTTTTAAAAACTTCGTTTTCTGAACCCACTGCACCTACACTGGCACAAATAACATTGGCACTGCGTGTGCTGTCAAAATCTCTGCAGACTTTTCTTGGTCTAACTCTATCCACTTTTCTATACAATTAGTATGGCGACGTGTATACTTAAGGGGCATCGACCGTACACTGACATCGGGATGATATTTTTATCATGTTATTTAGTAGTCATCGTGCGTCTCGCTTGCGCCAATACATGTACGGACAAGAACGAGTGAAATGCACGATAACTAAATGACATCAGTTAGATGTCTTTCTGATATCAGTGTAAGTTTGAATTGGCCTGTTAGCCAAAAATTGTTTCGTATGTCCATATGTTCTACTCTACAGGTCGCATATCTAAACCAATTCCCGAATTTTGTAAGCAATTGATAGTTAAGTTTTTATGGTCAAATTAGATTCTCTAAATTCTTCAAAACAACGGAACCATACATTTATTCAGTTTTAAACTCTGCTCGCGAGGTCTACAGCTCACAGAGCCACTAGTATTACTCTACGGAGGCAATATAGTTTCATTAAGGATGGAAAACAGTCAGAAAATACTAAAAATAACATTAGTATTGGTACAGTTAATTATTGAATTTGTGGGCTACAATTGTAGTAAGTACATTGTACAATCGTGTCCGAACGTTGTACTTGTGCATAGCAAAGTCGCAATTTATACCTTCAACATATCTATTACAAATTACAATTAGAAGCGATTGTGATTCGTGAACGTGTAACCAATTTTGTTAATAGCAACTTAAATGCAGTGGTCGTGTAAAAATTGCTACTTAGGATGCTCTGTTGCGAAATACTTCTCATCACTTGCGTGATACATGAATTGTGTCAGACTATTAGACATATTATCTTTAATGCTACTATTTTCATGGTCATAAATGACCCTGCAATGGTTTTTGACCCTATTTTTCCTCTAATCTAATCAATGCCTCATATACTATCGAATTAATAACACAGATCAAAATATAAAATGATTTTACTTTACCTGCATCCATGGTATAATAATATACTCCGCCTGGTACTCTATTCCGAGATTCGCGTATGAACTAACTGACACGGGCCTACGTCATCATGCTGTTTACAGGTTCTCAAACTTTAAAATGTGGGAGAATTTTAACCAACGGTGAAAATTATTTTAACGGCATTAATTTTAAGTTATTCATGTAGAAACATAGTAAAATAAAACAAATCTAAGGTATTAAATTAAACTTACTGTACTTACTGTATTTATCTATACAAGACAAACGTTTGAAAAACTAATTCACAGTTACACATTAATTACCAAGCTTACGACGTGAAAAGTTTGGAAAACACTGCGACTGCTGACACTGAGCGAGAAGGAAATAACAATTAACACGCGTTCGACAAGGATGACGGTCAGGGCATGAAGTTATCTAGATCCGAATTGTCAAATGTGACAGCGCTATCCTGTGTTGCCAGTAATGTAAACAGAATTACCCGAACGTCTGAAATTTCTTTCGTGAATCGGAAGATATTGCTAACGAATAATTAAAAATGACGTGTTATTGTAAAATTTAAGATAAAATACATATAAATGAAAATTATAAAATTATAAAGAAATATTTTAACTTGTTAACCATAGGTATAATGTACTCATGTAACATGTTATGTTGAAATAAAGTGGCAATGTTATTGTGACGTAGGCCCGTGTCACTCTGGGAATAGAAGACCATGTTTTATTAGACCATGCCTGCATCTGAATCCGATTGAGTTGTTTTTTTGTTAAATTTGTTTTAGTTTTGATATTGACATAATACTTACGATTGCTCGCGCTCATCGGTGCGCGTAAATACACACACGCATACATCGCGTACATCGTGATATAAGGCATCTTGTTCTCACTTATTAGTGTGCTGTTGTATAATATACGAATGTAATAATACACCGTGTTTTTATTGAATTCCGTTAACTTGGGGGTATGGTTAAGTACGTTCAAGAGAACTAAATGGCATAGTTAATTTGAAAGGAAGGGGAAGAAGGAGGGTCACCTGGCTTGACAACATAAAAAAATGGACGAACATGGATAACGCAGCCACGCTGGCAAGGATGGCTAAGAGCAGGAGAGAGATGGCAAAGGTGGTCGCCGACGTCCGTTAGGGCATGGCAAATGAAGAAGAAGAAGAATTTGTAAAAAAATTTTTTTTTGCTTTTGTTGAAAAAAAAATTAAGTTTAAAAAGTAATTAAATATATCATATAGCGTTGTTGTAACACTGGCATTACATTTAACTCCACCAAACAATTGAAATCTGTGACATATCAATGTCATTTCGAACATCGATCGACCGAGATTGTACTTAAGTTCAGTAGCAAATGTATGAACTCATTCAGAAACACTAATCAATATGTAAACCGGCCCTAAGGCAAGTGTACACGCTTGTAGAGGCCTTATAGGAAAAAAATAAATTATTGATTATCCGATTACCGAAATGGAGTTAATTAGAATATCGGTGTCTTTGAGAAAGTTACTTGATTTAAGCTCAGGAATGCATGCACCCCTGAAATTAACGGAAATAAAAAAAACACGGTGTATAATATCAAAACTTTTACAGTTTTATTTTCATTTCTGAGTTCCGCTTCTGAGTAGGTACAGAACCCCCAGTGTAAATATCATTCGATAGCGTGACGAGCGTTCGCGTTTGCGTTATTTCTAGTTTTGTATGGGATTTTGAACAGCGCACCAAGCGGGACGTTTTGGAAACTCAAAATCCCATACAAAATGACACTTAACACAAACGCGTACGTCACGCTATCGAATGAAATGTATACTAACACAGAGGTCAAAATCCTGTTTTAACATTTCAGTCGCCACCTCTCTATTACGATAAATTATACGAAACAGCGGCGGTAGCACAGTCGCATTTTTAACGCCTGTCACCATGCCTGTCACGTTCTAACAAGTATCAAGTGCGAAAGTGACAGGCATGTTGACAGGCGATAATAATGCAACCATGCTGCCACCGCAGATTTGTTGTGACAAAATTTTATTGTAATTGAGTACATATAATTAGGAACCATGCCAACTCTATTTGCTAGCCTAGATTATTGTGTTTTAATAAATACGTCACAAAGATGAGTACATCAGTTATCACATTATATCTGCGGTCAGACTCCGTCATAGAGAAAAAAATACATACACATACTGCTACTAATACTACTATATTTCTCTATGACTCCGTCAAACTTTTCTTACATTTAGTATGGTTTGACGGAGTTTAGACGCAGGCACAAATATTTAATCTGGAGAATGACCCCCACTAGGCTGTTTTTAAATTATTTTGACCCTTGTCAGGCTTTTGTCTAAACTGTTAAAGTTCTAGGTATAACATTTTAAACTCTCGCGTTTTGTACACATATTTAATTACACAAACGGGTCTACCGCGATATAATTTCATGTCGTGGACAAAAAACATTAAACTTTAACGGGTAGCTGCAATTTCTTTGTCTGCCCCGAACATTTTTATAAACTACTTTCGGGTAGTTTAGTGGTGTTTTATTAATATCTCCGTTGACATTTGCTGGGACGTCAGTCTTTCCGTGACCACAGCTGGTGCAACTCAGCGGAAACGTCGGAATTTAAGGCACAGAATAAATAATACTACTAGGTACAGAAGACTCACTCTCGAACAAAACGCGTCTGTTACGATTAGCACAGATATGGCCGCTAGGCGGCGACAGCGCCACGCGCGGCTTATGGCTTTCCCCAAAATTGGTGTGGAACGGATGTACTTTTAGCTACCTGTAGCAAAGCGATGAAATCGCGGAGTGAGCCACGCCTGTTTAAGGTAAAAACAATGAAATTATATCGCGGTAGACCCGTTTGTGTAATTAAATATGTTAAAGTTCTACTTGGACGACTTTTTGACGGACTGAACAGTATCCTGTTGATACCGTAAGATGCATACCTACATAAATTATAGTGTAGTAACCTTTTCATATGCCACATTCACTTTTTCCTATTTACGAATAAAATAATAATATAACACTTTAAACTCTCGCGTTTTGTACACATATTTAATTGCACAAACGGGTCTACGGGTTTACGGGTAATTATATCGCGGTAGACCCGTTTGTGCAATTAAAATAATAATAGCCATCTTGTTAACGAATTATAGCTCTAATTCCAAAATACTATAACTGTAATAAATGCACTATTAACATACAGCCTTTTGACACTTATTGCGGTTAAATGGTGACCTCGAGTGACCTTTAATTTGCGGTTTAACCCTTCGCCTTTCGAGCCATTTTTATTGAAGGCTCAAATCGTTTAGAATAATATGCGTGACCTAGATAACCTATTTATGAATTAGAAAATCGGTTGTTTAATTGAATTATGTCTCGTTACATTACAAAGGAATGTAACGGCATACCTAACTACCAGTGGCGGCGCGTAATAGTTATTTACAGTACATGGTGCTACTTTCTCGCACTAGTGCCGGAATAAGCACTTTCCGTGCCATGTATTAACAGAATTCGTAACGCGTGATGATAAATTAAAATGATAGGCTAGCTTTTATAAACCGACCTTTGTGATGAGACAAGTAATGGATTTTAGGAAATTTGTCACTAGCATTAGTAGCATTGAAGTATCAAAATATTTTAGACGTTTTTTGAAATCTTATTATGTTTTTTTATATATTCAAAATTTTATTACATTTCAATACATATATCATAATTACAAAAATATAAAATTACAATTCACAAACTCGAGTTTGTTAACAAGATAATACGCAGCATCCCTGAGAATTACTTAAAATTGCAAAATACTTGAGAGCAAATTCTATGGGAAAATTGATATAACTTGTACTAACCAGCAACACACGTTACCATTGGTCGACCTTATGTCTTTTACAATAAGGTGTATTATTAGTCAATTAATTGTGTCAATGATGGTACTAGGAGCATAATTGACGGTTTCAATTCTTTTAACAGACTTAGGGCTTAGGGCCACTTGCACCATTCACTAACTCGGGGTTAACCGGTCAAACCTGGAGTTAGCATGGTTACCAGTACAATTTGACACTGGGTTAACGGTTTAACCGGTTAACCCCGGGTTAGTGGGATGGTGCAAGTGGCGCTAAGGGTCGGTTGCACCATACAGCCACTAACTCGGAGATAACCACTAACCCAGGGCTAAATTGTATTTGTAAGGCCCACTTGCACCATTCTACTAACCCGGGGTTAACCGGTTAAACCGGGAGTTACCATGGTTACCAGTACAATTTGACATTAGGTTAACGGTTTAACCGCTCAACCCCGGGTTAGTGGGTTGGTGCAAGTGGGCCTAACTGTGGTAACCTAGGACAAAATTATATTTGTAACTCCAGGTTTAACCGGTTAACCCCGAGTTAGTGGTTAACCCTGGATGGCGCAAGTGGCCCTAACATGAATCAGCCATTTAAGACTCACACGAATCCGCCGCCAAGTCGAAAGAATCTATCTAATACCCTTAAACGATCAATTCTTGTTATTTATATATGTTACTGTAAAAGCCCGAAGTACGGCAAAACCTAGGATTTACCGGTAAAACCTAGTTTTTACCGATGCCGATCGGTAAAAGCCCGAAATGTTAAATCTTACTAGTTTACTTCGGGCTTTTACCAACACCGATATGGTAAATCCTAGGTCTTACCACAGCGACCGGTAAAGTTTGAATCATGCACTGATTCTCAACCCAGATATTGTTGGATAAAAAAAGCCGAATGTTGGCTATAAAAAGCCGAATGTTGGCTAAAAAGAAGCCGAATGTTGACTAAAAAAAGCCCAGTGTTGGCTAAAAAAAACCCAATGTTGGTTGAAATATCGTGAAATTTGACAAAAATAACAAGTAACATAAATATGTCAGGTACGTACTACTTTTCGTAGCTAAATATTGTAGGTAAGTACATATTACATATTACAAAGCAATTAGAGCGGCACAAACAGACTAAATAGAGTTCTCTGCGAGACCTTCGATTACGGATCCCCAAAAAGTGAAGATGCGACGACCCGTATTATGACGTGTTGCGATCGCATTTTTGCCATTGACATTTTTTTGACATTTCGTGTTGTTACCCTCGTGTGAAACTCGAGTGTGATGGTTGCGGTTGCGTTTATATCGCTTAAACGCAACCATCACACGCCGTTATCGTATTGTCTACCTGTTCGTACGTATAGACATCGGTTACACGCTAATTCTGGCGTCAGTTCAGTCCATCAGTCCATTCGGGTTTTGACTGATGCCAGAATGATGGAAAATGGACACGGTTACACGATCAGTCCAGACTGACAAAATACTGATAAAATTATGACACAGTCGTCGTTTGGACACAGAACGCAACACAGTCCTTTAGTCTTGTCTAATATGGTGACTGACGCGAGAATGACACGAACAGGTTACACGATCAGTCTCCTATCAGTTTTCTGTCATTCAAAATTGACTGACGAATATTATCTAAAAATTTAAATTTTCATCAGTCCAGACCATCAGTCCATCAGTCAGCGTGTTACACGATAATTCTCCCGTCAGTCTGACCAGACTGATGGACTGAACTGACGCCAGAATTAGCGTGTAACCGATGTCATAGGTTAGCTTTTCATGCATCTTGTCAAAAATAAACATGATCCATACTACAAAGAAGAGAATGAAGAACCGTAAAACGGGGTGAGTAGGTTTCGCAGGGAGAGGTGGGTTATGAATGGGGAGAGAAGGTTTGAGAGGGGGGTGAGAAGGGATTTTAGGGCTACTGCTACAAAAATAATATATTCCAATTTAAAATGGAGCTATAGTAATGCGCATAATAAAAAAAATCGATCCAACAATCTTCCAAAATCACCTTTGTAAGAAAACCCCTCTCACCCCAAATGCGAGGCACTACGGGGTGAGGTGGGTTTTCCTCTTTATCGTCAAAGTTATGAAATGAAACTACCCAAAATAAAATACAAACGTCTGGAACACTTATTATATAGGTACACCATTCAGTTTTCATATGTAAAAATAAAATGTCATCGAGGTTTGAATTTCAGTTTTGACCCTACTCACCCCATTTTACGGTACACTAAACAGATATCGTACAATATCATGGGTAACATACATTTGCACATTACGTCTTAAATCTAGCACGAGATCCCCCCAAGTGTACACACCATGTTTTACAATTAAGCGGAAATATTAAAAACTTCCCCTTGGACCTCCATTCGTACCGGTTGGAAGCGACCCGTATCCAGCGTCCTCCGGCGGCCTTAACAAGGTCGTCTGTCCATCTTGTGGGTGGACGTCCTACGCTGCGCTTGCTAGTCCGTGGACGTCTTTTGTCTGAGATGATGATGATGATGATTAAAAACTAATTAACACCATATTATAGCTACAGTGGAAAATATCAGAGAAGAAATAACTATCTAAACATTACAATATAAGCATTATTATTGTACTTAACTTTAAGAGTTTACTATTAATATTACTACCTACTACAATTGTAAAATTGATTCATAAATACCCTCTATTATTCGGTATCAATGAGGTTTCAGTATGACTTTCATTATCAAATCTAACCAGCCAGCGTATTATGAATGGTTTTATCCACATGATAAAATAACTGTCACTTTTTAACACCGCGAGATTGAAAGTGACGGACACCGTTTTATCACACTGTCACGTAGACAAAAACGACCGTCATATTCGTACAGATCGCCCTTTTTTTGCATAATGCACCATTTCGTAAATGCATTATTCTAACCTCATTAACCATCAAACTGTCTAATTAAAAAATATAACAAAACCCATCCATAAAAGGTACCAATTGCAAAACTAGTTCTTAAAAATGTTACACATTTACAAGGAAGAGTCTAGCCTTCAGAGCACCGAGAAGCGAACTACGGCGCGGAGTATATAATCCTGCAATCGTCTTCACTCATCACAGTCATTCGTTCGGCTTCGTACAGCGAATATCTAATTCACATTTTCAAAATGAAATTGGTGAGTTTTTGAACGCAAAAAAATAGGCTAATAAAATTTTAAAGTTTAATTTAAGGGCGAATTCGAAAGAACCGGGACTAAGCGTGTCGGTCGAAAATTTAAGTGTTTTAAGTGCTGCAAAACTGGACCAATTTACAACCCTTATACAAAAACTGCAATCCGACTGCAATTTATGGGGGACCTGCAGGACTGCACAGTTTCAGTTGAAATGCATTCATGTGCATATATTTTATCATAATTTAATAACACCTATTTGCCTCATGAATCTATTTATTAGTATTTATCATTTTAGTTTATGTAACTTTATGAAACCACAGAGCAATAAATATAATTCACCATTTAACTGGACCGGTCCTAATTTGTTAACATACTATACCTACTTACATTTCAAAGGCTAATAATAATTTGAACTTTATAGTTCCACGCCTATTTCGACGTGTTCTTTAGCAACTTAACAGAAACTCTCTTAACTGACCAATGATGAATGTCTTTGTAATAAATTTTACAAAATTATTAGTTAACAATGTACGCTTTACCGATGACTATCTAAAGCAGCGATAATCAACTTCGGGCCGCATGCGCCGCCAGGTGATCTTTGTATAGATACAAGGCAAAACCGTCTTTGTGGCCCTCATAAAAGGTTAAAAAAGTTTGAGTACCACTGATCTAAAGTACCTAATGACTTGAGCAAACATTCATACTATTGTAAACGTTATTGCATTGACATGTCTTTTATCATTTTGTTGAGCCGTCATCATTACTATAGATCGTGTTCTTTTGGGCCCATCGGAATTTTGTAACGTCGATTACTTACAGATATTTATAAGTTATACATTTTTATTAGCACATCTAAGTTCGATTAATTACCTATTTATAAGTATGTATTAATATTGTAATTGCAAGATGTCTATTGGTAGGTAATAACCTATCTTTATACCCATTCATAGTTTTTTAACGATTCTTCTTTACAATTTATTTACTACGTTTGAAATCTTTTCTCCAGTCTTTCTGAAACATTTTGGTATATATTTTATTAATCAAATTACGATCCCTTATTTATACTAACATTTGTATCATGCTGTATTGTAGCTAAAATAAATAAAATAATCTTTAATTTCAGTTCGTAGTCGCAGCCATCCTCGGAGTGTGCGCCGCCGGGCGTTTGGAGAACACCTACCTGCCTCCTGGCAGCAGTGGCTCTGGATTTGGCCAAGGAGGCGCTGGAGGCTTCGGCCACGCCGCGGCTGGTGCAGGTGGCCACGCTGGTGGCTTTGGACAGAGAGGCTCGGCTGGTTTCGGCCAAGGCGGAGCTGGAGGTTTCGGAGGCGCTAGCCACGGAGGATTCGGCCAAGGAGGCGCTAGCCACGGAGGATTTGGTCAAGGAGGCGCTGGCCACGGAGGATTTGGTCAAGGAGGCGCTGGCCACGGAGGTTTTGGCCAAGCCGGCGCTGGCGCTGGTGGTTTCGGACAAACCCAACACGGCGGCAACCTCTACAACTCCGGCGGCTTCCAGCAGTCATACAGCCAGCAAAGCTCCCGTCCCCAAGACGCTGGTGCCCAAATCCTGAGGTCCAACAGCGAGGTCACCGCTGAAGGCTTCTCTTACGACTTCGAGACCTCCAACGGCATCCGCGCTGACGCTCAAGGCGTGGCCACTAATGGAGTCCAGTCTCAGGGTAGCTTCGGATACAAGGGTGATGATGGCCAGGACTACAGCATCTCGTACACCGCTGATGAGAACGGATACCGCCCCCAGGGTGCCCATCTTCCCACCCCTCCCCCCATCCCGGAGGAGATCCTGAAGTCTCTGGAACAGAACGCCCGTGATGAGGCTGCTGGCATCTCTGACGATGGTAAGTGATTTTATTTCAATATTTTTCGATTAATACTTGTAAAGATATTTTGATACGAAGCGCACACAATAAGCTAACACAGTTTTATCTGTAGAGCCATAGTTAAAATTTGGCTAAATTAGGTAAAGTCAAAACAAAAAAAAAATATGATGCTCTCCTGACCGATTTCGACCACAGCGACCGTGTGCTCTGGAGTAGGCAATTTTACTCGTGTTATTAGAGTGTAGCTGATCCACTCTCTGGTGCGCCCAGGTGGCTCACGTACCCTAAAAACAAAACCAAGATAATGTCAAACCTATCTGTAACCAAAGTTTTGCAAATTGTCGCATAAAATTATGAAAAATTAAACCTCATTAAAGAAAAAAATATCAAGAGAAAATATCTACGTTTATTGCAACAGTTTCAAGGCAATTGTAACATTTTAACTACTCTATTTATTTTAATCTAGATGACCTAACCTATCATCAGTCATAACACACGTTCATATGTCACCGACGTCAAACCATCATGTACATTGATTGCGTCTATCTAAAGTCTAGATAGCCTAGATTTATTAACAGGTCTAGATAAAGGTGTTAAGATTAGCTAGAGCTTAGACTCATTAACCCTTGGTTATAGTGATTATAATTTATATTGCGTTATTTTATTGCTAGGCGAGTTCAATAGTTCATTATAAAAGATAATTTAAATGATATTAATAAAGTAATGTAGCTTTACTAAATATGTTATTAGTTGTACCTACCCAACAAAAACTCGAATAATTATTTATGCTACTAATATCCGTATAAAATGAATATCCAAAGCTAATCAAAGTTAAGATTGACGGGGCTTGCGGCTACAATTACACTTTTTATAAATGAAAGAAGTAATGATACATAATGACCAATCAGTGGCATAATAAAGTCCAAAACATCACGTGAAATATCTTAATAGTACATTACGATACAAGTGCGAAAAATTCATAAATATTATCAACTAAGTAATGGAGCTTCACTTACATCAATCCATTATAATTCAATGTTTAATGACTCTATTCAAAGTTAATGAATTCCATTTTCACAAAACTAAAAAGAACCTAATTTTGTGTCAGCGGTTAACCTCAACTTAACGAGCTTTTTCATAGATAAATGTCGAAAATTAACCAAAAACACTAATTTTGTTTTAAAACTCCTCAGTGTATTCGAGCTGCAACTAGGGTAGGAAAACATGTTTATTTTATTTTTTCGTGTCCCTATATTTTGAATGAACATTAGTAGGTACCTCCTACTCCTTAAGTTACTTTAACTATAGTTTTTTTTGTAAAATTAGCGCGACCGCGGTTCAACCTCGCCGGAATCTGTAATACTTACACTTAATGTGACTTGACCACAATTCAAAATGCCATCATTATAAAAACCTGAAAATCACACTATTCATAATGTCGGGAAATAATCACCCGAGAAATAGCCAAAAAGCTCTTGCTTAGTGTTCTAAGCAAGAGCTCTTTGGCTCGATTGGAAGATATCGAATGCAGGATCAATTCTTGAAAACTTGTAAATATAACGATTGTAATTTACGTTTTTGTCAGTCAAATTAAACAAAAAAAAACCGGACAAGTGCGACCGGGCTCGCCCACCGAAGGTTCCGTACTTTTTAGTATTTGTTGTTATAGCGGCAACAGAAATACATCATCTGTGAACATTTCAATTGCCTAGCTATCACGGTTCATGAGATACAGCCTGGTGACAGACAGACGGACGGACGGACGGACAGCGGAGTCTTAGTAATAGGGTCCCGTTTTTACCCTTTGGATACGGAACCCTAAAAATTAGCTTTTTCGAGAGATAAACAAACAATATGCATGATGGCGTCAGATCAGTTGCATCAGCCAGCGTGACTCCACTTGCCGACGATTTATGCGCGCTAGGTGCTTCGCAGATTGGACTAGCTACCTCACTTATCATGACACAAAGTGATCAAGAGGTTTGAAAACACATAATTATGTCTACAATTTTCTTTTAAAGTCGTTTGAAACCTACATTTGACATTTAAATATGGCAAACATCTGCAGGGCTAAGATGGTCGGCTCTTTATCATTTGTCATCATGCCTGTCACGTTCTAACAAATATGTAAGCGTGAAAGTGACGCATGGCATGACATGTGATAAAAATGCGACCATGACACCGCTTCTGATCGCATTGCAGTATTAAATAAGTTACTTTAAAAGTTATCGATTAAAAACTTTTTTGCTATGAGTTAAAGTTATGCGTATTTCCTGTAGACATAACAATTAAACGGACTTCAATGCTTAAATTCTTACTAAATCCTTATAGGCACGTTAAAACATCCTACTGCTTAGGTAACAACTGCTTATTAAGTTGTACCTATGATAAAAATCTTAGAAAAATGTATCCAATTCGTTACCTTATGTAATGTCAACAAAACGATGCTGGGTTTCCCGTACGTAAGGTATCTGACCTTTTTAACAATACCATATACATAACATGAAGTTTCAAATAAAAACAAGAATATTTGCGTAACTAGCTAAAGACGACGCCTATAACTTTACTTTTTATTTAAAAGGGGCAATGTGGATGATAATATTTCATTTCAAATTAGAATTATGGAGCGTTAAACTAAATGACAGTGTTAACAAATTGAGCAACCTTCGCATTTACACTAAAAGAACGGTCGGTTCCCAGCAATAAAAGTGAGTTATCTGCTATGAAAGATGTGTGGGTCAGTAAGTAATGTAATGTAGCTTGCCATTGCGAAGGCGTGTGAAAATATAGTCCCTTCTATGGAACCTTGATGAAATGACTAAGATTTAGTTAGATTGCGACTGAAAGACTTAAACAATTCTATGTCGCTTATCGTTTGTATTGAAAATTTTAGTTCATCCGTCCATAGCCCACTTGATAAATGGACTAAATGGAGTGACGGAATTGATCGTAAGGTGACATTTGGATGTCTACTGCAGCTGAGGGGAGCTGTCACTGTCTTTTCCTTAATAAAATGAGTGACGGATTGAACGTTCTAATCGTGGCAGTAACGCGGTAACGACCGTCATTTTATCAAGGAAACTAACAGGCAATCGGGACCATATCCTCGTGGCAGTGGCAGACCCCTTACTACATGGATGTCAGTTATTAAACAGGATCTCTCCAATAACAATTTAGATCCAGCGACGACCCAGAAACGATATCTTTGGAGAAGGAGGATTAGGAGAGCCGACCCCAGTTAAAAATGGCACAAGGCCGGAAGAAGAAGAAGAAGTCAACTCAATGCAATCAGAGTGTAACACAGTTCAAAGTTTATGTCACATAAAATAAAAAAAACTGGACCTAACAATTAAATTTGATAATATCAGCATTGAACATACAGTAAAGCTCACTTTCCCACCATAAAGTCGTGGAAATTACTATGTTTGTCGCGTGAAGATAACTAAGCAGACCATATTATTAAGTTTCGCATTGATGTGACGAAACATAAACTCAATGCTGTTTCACATGCCACCTTTACAATTATATCTCAACGCTGCACCCAAGTATATCAGATTGAAATTTGCCCTCAGTACTATGCAAGTGAATGAGACATACATAAAAGTATGAAACTTTGCCATTTAACATGCGTCACAGTTCAGTAAGAGCGAAGTAGTGCTAGTGCCTACGCCAATTCTTGGGATTAGTTGCCAAGCGCACCCCAGGCTCCCATGAGCCGTGGCAAAATGCCGGAACAACGCGAGGAAGATGATGATGGCTAATGGTTGGTACATGAAGGCTACGTTTGGATCGATTACTATTGGGAACTAATGTCCTACAGGGGATTGTCGATCGACGCAATGAAGACTAGGCTAGTGGCATGTTTTGTACAGCACACGGAACATTACTGACCTAAGAATAAACACTGGACTTATGTCGACACTGTACCCATCCCACAGTAATTCCGTTATTTATTAGTGCAATCCAGGCCAAAGGTACAAAACGCTATCATAGGCTAATGTAAGGCGACATAACAGTTCTAGAACGACGTAACTCCAAGCACTTTATATGGCGTTTAAGTCGTTTTCCATTGCTACTCACACATATACGCGCTGTCCTTTCTAAGATTATCTAGGGCCGAAGCATCACTAAACGTTTTAAACCAGCATATCGCATGCATTTTAGAAAGATCTTATTCTCTTCGCGTACGACTGATAATCCCTTGATATAGCTGTAAAAAATTTGTGGTTATGAAAACCCTAAGTCACCGGTAAGCAAATTATAGATCAGTACTGTGGGTTATGGTAATCGATTTGCAAAGTAGTAATTATGTTACATTTGCAAGTGAGATGACGATTGGATAACTTGTATTAACACAAGATATTACAGGTACGATTCCTTTTGCGAAATCGACAAAATATATCACTAAATATGCTGTCGATATACCTATGAAACACCTAATTAAATAAAATACCTACTGTCTACCAACAAAGTATAAATTAAATAACCTGGGCTTGGATAGATTTTATATGAATTATTCGTGAACTAATCAGCCAAATCAGCTAATAATTATCTAATCTTTATGAAATTTTAAAACGGTATGTTTCAATGAAGACGAGAAATGAAACCTCGTCACAATGAAATCAATGAATCCACCTACTTTGAAATGAGTTTTTGTTGATTATAAAATATGTAATTGTAAGTGCTTTTTTCTGTGTATTTCCGCAAATTTTATTTCCTTACCGTTGCGAATTTTAATAACTAGCCAAAGCTATGCGTATGACATTTAAAGTGATCGATTCGATCGATTTAACGATCATCTAAAGTAAGTTGGTGACTTTTCACAGTTGTACAGTCGCCATCATATCGGAGCGGGCAAAATGCTCACAAATATCTGAACAAGCCTCTATTGTCAAGGCATTAGAGTGCGTGTTCAGAGTTTGTGACCACCTTGGCCGCGCCGATACATCTGTACAATGAATTGTTTGTAATCGATTTCGATTGTGCTTTATTATCGAACCATCGCCATCGTGTCGTAACGAAACGTTTAAGGAAGCTAACATTTAAAATAAGACAAGTGAAGAAACATTTATAACTGAAAAGGCCAAATCGCCGGTAGCCATCTTTGTTTCTAAAGACTATAGGAGGCCAATTCTGTCGTAACAATTCGATAATGTTAAATTTTGTTTTGATAAGAACTTGCGTCAGTGTGTGGTGCGCATGAGGTGCCTGATGACAGTTCGTATCAAAATGAGGTCAACACCTTATCAAATTGTTTAAACAGAATTGGCATCTAGCCTTAACGTAACTTCTAATTGATGTTTTCACATTTATCAATCTTTCTTTTGTTTTTATAGCAAAGTAGGTACGAAATTTGACAAAGATATTTGATCATACAGAAACACAGGTATAGTCCGACATTGTAGAAAATTATTGAGGGCGCCACTTCCTACGTAACTGTCACATTTTTGACGTAAAATGGCAACAACTTAGTATGGAGATTTTTTTGTTCCATTTTATTTAATTTCTACTATTTTTGTCGCACTCTAAATTAGATAGATAGTAAAATTACTCCTTTAAGTAAATGCCTGAATAAGTCTACATACATATTCAATAGGCATTTAAAGACGTTTAAATTAAAATGACGCATATATACTTAGATATCACCATAAATAGGACTCAATGCACCTATTATAAATCAATTTCACAAATCGCTCTATTCTGCAACCTTAGAGGCACAATTCAAATTCCAAGCTTTTCATGCGTCTTGCTTACATATATGGATATAATTTGATTTTAATGTAAGCCTGAGGCTTTTATGCTCAATTTGGATCAGAGACATGTTACAGCAAAATATCCTTTAAATAAATATACTTATAGTACAGATTTGCGGGACTGATTACATGCCCTCTGGAATGTATCATAATATCCTTTTATATATCTGGAAGTTAGTTAGGAAACCGACGCTTGTTTTTTTTTTGCTGAAACCGAAACTAAAACTTCGGTCGGACACTACTGGAAGTACAGTTTCGGTGCGGCTGAAAGATTTTTGATCGAAACCGAACCTTCAGCTGAAACATGGTTTCGGTAACCTGTCAAAACCGAAACTCAAACCGAAACTTCTGATGAAACTGTGATTCCAGTGACATAGAGTTAAAACCAATAAAAGTTTGCAAAGGTTTTGACAGCAGGCGCAGTGCAAGTGTTATTCATACGTCATAATTTCATAGAAGTCTGACGTTTAAAATAATTTCTTGATCTAACTCTACCTTTCCTACCAATTACTTTATCCTCCTTCCCTTTCTTTTCTTCTTCTTTTTTTTCTTTCCTCTCTTTTCCTTCTTCCCTTTCGATAAATGATTATCAATTTGACTAGGCCCCCTGACCACCTCTTATGCAGTCTTAGCTATTTCTTCAGTTGACTGTACTAGCGAGCAATGATATGCGATCATTTCGTAAAGTCGTTATAAAAGTAAGGATCTCGCGTGACAATCCCACGGTTGGGCAATGTGTGGGAAAGGAGAACAAAGGCTTTCAACTGTGGGTTCTGGATCTGATTTGACTGAATATTACTGTTTTATTCGTGTTATAGGCCAATTCGAGTTTTAGTTCTTCGATCTGTTTCCGATATGATACTGATCTGTTAGTGTCAAAAGTGATCAGTATCGGAAACAGATCGAATTACTAAAACTCGAATTGGCCTATTAGAGCATTTTTTGTTCCAGATAAGTATTTATTATAATGGTTTAAAATTCATGAAAAAAAATACACTTATGCAATGTTGTTTCAATCATGTTTCTACAAAATTTTAGGTATAAAAAGAATCTTTAAAAAAATCTATACAATGTCAATATTTATTTAACAATCTTTGAACATACTCGAATTCACCACAAACAAGTTTCTCCTCACGACTTTGCCTGAGTAAAATTAACATTTACAAATGTAAATCATCCTATATCCATTCCCGGTAGTCAAACTATCTCCATACCAAATTTCGTCCAAATTAGTTCAGCAGTTTAGTAAAGATGTAGGTAAGTGACAGCCAGTTATTTTGCATTTATTATTATTTAAAACCAAAATATTACTTTGCTAATCCGCGAAAAGATAACGTGCTAGTCAATCAGTGCTAACCCGTTATACTTACTTGCGTATCTTTTACATGCATTAATGTTGTAATTTATTATTATTAGTAGGCATTGAATAATGCATTGTATAAATACGCTCGTTTTCATACAGACGGTTCATTTAACCTTTAACCTGCGGTATTTCCGGACCGGTACAACCTTCAAACCTTCAAGAAAAGAGCGTACCTACTCCCATCTTAATCTTTTTGAGGTTCCGTACCTCAAAAGGAAAAAACGGAACCCTTATAGGATCACTCATGCGTCTGTCTGTCTGTCCGTCTGTCACAGGCTATTTTCTCGGAAACTACTGGACCAATTAAGTTGAAATTTGGTACACATATGTAAATTAGTGACCCAAAGATGGCCATGTTTTTTTTAAGATTTTAAAATACATAGGTTCGAAGTTATTTAAGAAAATAACCAAATAAATGACCATTCCCCACCCCTTTATCTCCGAAACTACTGGGTCTAAAATTTTGAAAAAAATACACAAAATAGTTCTTTATCTATAGATGACAGGAAAACCTATTAGAAATGTCCGCTCAAGCGTGAGTCAGACGTAATGTACGGAACCCTTGGAACGCGAGTCCGACTCGCACCTGGCCGGTTTTTTTTTAAAGGCCGGCAACGCACCTACAACCCTTCTGGTGTTGCGGGTGTCCATGGGCGGCGGTAATCGCTTACCATCAGGTGATCCGTCTGCTCGTTTGCCTCCTATATTATTAAAAAAAAACCATTTTCATCATAATACAGTACCTAATAGGTACCTACCTATATATTTTATGACGTAACCATCTCCTACATTTATAATTAACAACAGAGCAACAGAGCTCAACGAGGGTGCGGAGTATTAGGGTTGGCAACGCGCATCTAACACCTCTGGAGTTGCAGGCGTCCACAGGCTACGGAGACTGCTTATCATCATTGGGCCGTATGCTTTTTTGCCACCGACGTAGTATAAAAAAATTAACACCACCCATTAGGAAAGGACCCCTAAAAGCAATGTTGCACCAGTCTCACCTTGCACCTCTGCAATTGCCGTGGTTCCGTTATCACCATCATCATCAACTGTGCCTCGACCTTGAGCTTTCTGAGATGATTGCGGGGCCGTAAAGTTAGCGGTTTTGGGTCTTGGTACTCGTAAATGTTAATCATTCTAGTAACTATCATTCAAGCAGATTGTTATTATTTAAAAACTGCTAAAACTCTGGTATCCTAGGATAGCGGTGCCATCATATAGCGGCCGTCTTCATAAAAAATACTACTCCATCATTATTTATCCGTATTATTTTACTAGACGGCCGCTATATGACGGCACCGCTACCTAGGAAAACGAAGCTTTAAAAGTTTTAAAACCGCGTGTCTCACTTTGGAATTGAGAGAGAGAGAGAATTAAATCTGTTTATTAAAAAAAAAAACATTACAATTTTTTAAAGCTAGTTACAATCTTTAATATTTAAGATTTGCTAAAGTCTGACCAGCGAGTCGTGTCACAAACTATTTTTTTAAATTCTTTATATGGCAACTTTTTTTCCTATCAAATAAGCTGTCAGTTTCAAGCTGTCATTTAATTTCATAGTAATTTTATTGCGAGGTGCGGTTTTGTACTGAAATTCCCGCGTTTTTTTTGTGACACGACTCACTGGTCGGATAATAACACCCGCTGTTCTCCTGGCCACAAGAACTGGCACAAAACAATAACGCAGAAGCTCATGCCCCAGCTATTATTTATTACCAAACGCAATGTTGTAATTCAATGGCCGTGTTCTTTTGGATACATTAGTAAATCATTTGCAACTTTGCTCACGGCTTTACCCTAATATGATGAATGTCTATTGTTTTTCATTAAACGCTTGTCAATTATATTCTTCTCTAATTATCTTCTGATTCTATTGATATATCTGATTGGCCGTTGGCGGTCATCAATTTCTAGTTGCCATAAGACGTACAATTTTAACAAGTGCGTCATATTCGATATATCGAAAGCATCTTTGCCCAAGGGGAAACTGAGACCTTAGCTTCACTCGGTCAATGAATATCAAGGAAGCGCTTTTGTTGTTTGTTACATGTCATTTAGGGCCACTGCTTGCACCATTCACTAACCCGGGGTTAACCGGTTACACCTGGACTTACCATGGTTACCAGTACAATTTGATACTGGGTTAACGGTTTAACCGCTTAACCCCGGGTTAGGGGGATGGCAAAATGATGGCAAAAAAATCTATCTCTACGGCAAAACTACAGCCCCTTCTCAGGTGTGATTCTCCTAAACTTCTATTGTTTGATAAGATAAAAGATTTTTATTCGTGACGATCATAAAACATGTACGAACATGTACAGACAACAACAGCAAGAAAAGAAGAGAACAATAAGTGTGCATCACGAAATTTGCAATTTGTTCAACTCATAGACTATTAGGAATCGGATTCCTCTAGACGGACTTTAGAGCAATTATTTCATGAAACCGATGCTGGCAAAAATACTGGGGTGCGGGGGACGAGGTGAGCGAGTCCCGTGCCGTGATTGGTCCATTCAAAGGCACGGGCGTCACACAAAGACACTTTGACTCGAAAATGGAGTAAATCTACCTTATATTTATGGCAGAGGGGGTAGCGCTACTATGCTAAGTCTGGAGGATGTCTTGTCTGTGGTTCAACTCCAGTTGTATCTCTAATCCTTAACATAGCAGTGTTTTTAATATTGTATCTAAAATTCAAATTTCTTTCAGGCTCATACCACGGCGAGGGCGCTGGCTCCGGCTCCGGCTACTCTGGCAACCAATACCAGCAACCATCCGGCCAGTACGGCGCTCCCAGCCGAACCTTCCAGCAGCCCAAGAACTTCGGCGGCTCCTCGGGTAACTTCGGTGGCTCTTCTGGTAGCTTCGGTGGCTCTTCCAACTTCGGTGGTTCTTCCTTCGGTGGTGCCGCTTCCCGCCAATACCTGGCCCCCAAGGCTGGCCCTAATGGCTCAGGAAACTTCAACTCTAGGACCGGATACCAATATTAGGAGCTCAAGACAAATGGATACTGATGAGTTAAAACCAAACTAACAATAATTAGATCTTATGTCAATGGAATAAGGTTTTCGAATGGTCAATTTATTGTATCAATGATGTTGATGATATTCTATGTACAGATGTAGTGCATAATTATTTTCCATCGTATTTTCACGGTAACTTACGAATGTGTCTTGCTATTTCAGTCAGTCTCGGTAGTCTCGTACTGACATTGACTGAACTAGAAATACGATGGAAAACAATTATGTAAATTATGCAGTACATCTGTAACCATCTTTGATTTGTCAGTTTTGTTGTGTCATATTGTATAGAATTTGCATTGATTGTGATTTGTATCTACTGATTTGCCGTCGGCCGAATTAGCAAAATTTTCACATTTATAAGTTTTGGAAATGTCTCATATTTTGTATGGGGGTCGAAATTTTCCATTTCCATGAAATTTTCCAATTGCACCTCTGTACTTGTATCCCACTGTTTTTTTTCATTATATAGCTTTTTTGTATCTGATGTTGTATAGATTTTGTCATCCATATTGACACTTATTTAATATTCGCTTCTTTCTGTATCATCATTAGAGTTAATTATTATATATAATGGACAAAGCTGTGAACTATTGATGTGATTTATAATAATATAAGAATTATTACTACTGTTGCCATTAACTATTTCTTCTAACTAATATGATCTCAATCTTTCGACAATTCTGTATCAAAAATAAATTTCTACTGTTGTGAAAATAGTCGTAAGTTAATACATATACTCAAATGGACAGTAATATATTTAAGAAAATGACAAAAAAATGTTTGTATTGTAAATGTAAGTCATTGTAAATATCGAACACAATAAACGAAGGTTGAACCTCAGATTTGTAAAAAAAACATACAATTTGTTTGATTCCTTGACGGCTGAGCGGGCTGAGAATACGTTTGTGCCATATCATATCAGCCATATCCATTTTTGGGCAAAATCGTTTTTTATTTATCTCTAAAGTAGCAAAAAATATGCTAATAATTGACACTAACGAATTAAAAAAATATATATGTTTCGAAAATGTAGAACCATATCCGCATTTTATCATAGGATAATTACACTCTGTTATCAGAAAATTATCACAAAAATTGTGACATATCCAAAACTTTGTGTCATGTCATAAATTGTGGCAATAATAAAAATGCTTTTATTTCATGATTACCACTATATTGAAAATATTTGTATGGTACTATAAATAGAAAACATATTATGCGCCTAAATGATAAGTAAGTTGGATATTTCCTAAATATAAAACTTTTCCACAAGGTGGACTGATGACCTGGTACCTAAAGGTCGCGAGAGTCCGCTGGATGCGGGTGGCGCAAGACCGGTCATTGTGGCACTCTTTGGGGGAGGCCTACGTCCAGCAGTGGACGTCCTCTAGTTGATATGATGATGATGATTATAACCCTTAATTTTTTTTTGTTTTTCTTCTTTTCGCTCACCTGCAAATCAATGTAAGTGGCGTATGGCACAAACGTATTCTCACCCTACGTCCTATCACCTATCACCCAGGGAACTATGGAAACGAATTATTTCGTGTATTTAACAAATACATCCCAACCTTTCGAACCCTTTACAGCGTTCGTGGTCAACGGGTGACTAATTTAGTTTTAAATCTAAAACTAATTTACCTACACATGATTTCAGTGAAAAAACTAGTTTGAATGAACCCAATACTAAAATGGAAACTGCGGTAAGAGCAGATGCGCCTCAAGAGTATCGCCTAATAAAGACAAGATGATACCCACTGCGCATGAGCGAGGTCAGTGACGCAAATCAGATTAGATTTATTCTAGACTAGCGACCCGCTCCGGCTTCGCATGGGTTACACAAAACCTTAACAAATTATATACACCTAAACCTTCCTCAAGAATCACTCTATTGATAGGTGAAAACCGCATGAAAATCCGTTCAGTAGTTTTCGAGTTTATCACGAACATACATACACACAGACGGACGCGGCGGGGGACTTTGTTTTATAAGGTGTAATCTAATAGACCCTACTTATAGTGTTGTGTTCCTGCCGGTGAGTAAGGTTGCCAGAGCTCAACGAGGGTGCGGAGTGTTAGAGTCAGCAACACGTAGGTAACGTCTCTGGAGTTGCCTGCGTCCATAAGCTTCGGAGAATGCTTACCAAATTAGAAAATGAGGCATAAGTCATGACCCATGACACAACTACGAGTAGACCATCAGGAAATGACCCTCTTGTACCCAAAAATTAATTGTCTTGCGAAGCATCTCTTAGCGCCACTTGCACCACCCCACTAACCCGGGGTTAACCGGTTAAACCATTAACTCAGTGTTAACTTGTAATGGTAACCATGGTTACTCTGAGAATCAGTTGAGAAATGTGCCATACGGAAGCATAAGCTGAAACGGAGAACTTGTACGGTGAAGCTTGAAGCGTCACTCGGTCAATGAATTACAAGGAAGCGCTTTTGTTGTTTGTTACATGCCATTTAGGGCCACTTACACCATTCACTAACCCGAGGTTAGCCAATTAAACCTAGAGTTACCATGGTTACTAATACTATTTGACACTGGGTTAACGGTTAACACCGGGTTAGTGGGATGGTGCAAGTGTCGCTTAGGGCCACTTGCGCCATTCACTAACGCGGTGTTAACCGGTTAAACCTGGAGTTACCATGGTTACCAGTACAATTTGACACTGGATTAACGGTTTAACCGGTTAACGCCGGATTAGTGGGATGGTGCAAGTGTCGCTTAGTGTTCTTAATTTTCGAGAACAGTACATACATGTATGCCCCAAGGAAAAGTCGCATCATTGAATATATGCATGAATCGGCCATTATACCATTACTGAATCGCATTATGCCGTACATAGCCAATGCACTTATTACTCATCGCCTCGTTTTTTTGCGTCGGCAAACGTTTATTTTAATTGAAGGTGGTGATGAGTCCCTGACTGATAGTAACTATGTCAGGAATGTGATCAAGCTGTGAATAGCCCTACTAAACCAGTAAAAAATATAGAAAAACTAGTTAATTACATTTAAACGCATAATTTGTATATTACGATTAAGTATATTTGTATAAGGTAGGTATATAAGAGCCAGTGTGGCACTGCGGAGCTAGAATTGCTTCTGGCCTGAGAAGGGAAAATAGTGCGTGTAATGGTGTCCCATACAACCATTTCCAGTCGCCGTTACGACGCGGTGTTGACACATCTTGTGTCGACACCGTCTGTTTCGGTCACAATTCCAGTCGCAGAGTCGTCGCCGTGTCGACACAGTTACCAGAAATGGGGAAGGGTCGACACATGACACAAAGTGACATAAAGTGTGGTCGCCGTGTGCACACATTGTTTAGGGTTTGCGACTACTTTATGCCAAAATCATTCGTTCATTCGTTCATTTTGTTCCTGTCAAATGGAAACTGTCAGATGGAAAAATACTTAAATAAAAATAAGTGACATTAATACGCCATCTCTAAAACGGATTACAAGACGTAATTATATATTGTTTGGATTTATATTACAATAGGACTTAAATTATTATGGGAATTAAACTGCTCGAGTGATTTGATAAACTAAGTGTAATATAATCAACGCGCCACCACATTGTTTTAGTTTAGCCGGAAATGAAATTGTTTACTTCTCAGTGCCTGTGTTCATAACTATATTATTTGAAGCATTTTTAGTACTTCGATGCGTATACTATACTTAAATAACAGAAATAACGCTTTACATACTACGAAACTTGTTAATTATGATGTATAAATATGGTTTAAGGCTGAGAAATATTGCAGTCACAAAGTAGTTGCAATGTTTCGACTTTGTGTCGACACTGTGTTGACACATGACACGCGCTGTCAAAAGTAATAACAAATTTACTAGTATGTCACTGGATTTGCAAAATGGCTCCTTGTGTTGATTTGTTTTCAGATATTCTCAAAGTGTAAAAATGCCGTGGTCAGAGATGGGCATTAATCGATTAACTGTTTATTCGACTAATTAATGGAATAAAAAAAATTAATTCTCAAATTTTAATCGCGATTAGTTTAGTCGACCTAACATAGATTGAAATTGAATTAATCTGAATATTAATCGAATAAATTATCGATTAAATCTCGATTGAAAGTTGACAGGGGGCCATTTTTGTACGTAAAAATAATAGAAATGTCTTGCATGCAGATGGTAGCAAAACACTTTGTCATAAAAGTCGAGATGGGTGTCGATATATAGGTTTTAGGGAGTGCCAATTTCGAAAATAATGACCATTTTGGAATCCGAAATGGCGGCCATGCACTGTGTCATAAAAGTCGTCATGGATGTCGTTTTATACGTTTTAGGGGGCCCCAATTTTGAAAATGATGACCATTTTGGAATCCAAAATGGCGGCCATGCACTATGCCATAAAAGTCGTCATGGGTGTCGTTTTATAGGTTTTAGGGGGCGCAGATTTCGAAAATGATGACCATTTTGGATTCCAAGATGGCGGCCATGCACTATGTCATAAAAGTCGTCATGGATGTCGTTTTATAGGTTTTAGGGGGCCCCGATTTAGAAAATGATGACTATTTTGGATTCCACTTTTATGACAAAATACGTAGCCGCCATCTTGGATTATAAAATGATCATCGTTTTCGAATTCTGCACTCCCTAAAACCTATAAATCGACATCCGTGACGACGCAAGTTATCTTTATTTTCAGATCTAACAAATTGCTACAGAATACAAAGGACAAAAAAGAAGCGAGGAGGTAATGAAACAAGCAAAAATACAGATGATTCCTCGACGCAATTGGGTGATTCTTAAATTGTGTCCAGATTTTTTTTGTCATAAAAGTTTTTATTTTTCACATATTACTCTCACAAGTTCCGTGACATTTCGACCTTGTAATTTTTTAAGTAAATGTTTTTGTTTATCTATGAGGATCTCACTAGAATAGTATAATCAAGGTATGTTTATATTTGATGAATGAAATAGTAACGCAAAAAAAAAATATATTTGTGTCTTATATTCCTGCCGAAGACTTTTATTTTACCTTTTCCTTCTACACAAGTTTGGCCAAGTAATAAGAATTTAGGGCTCTCAATTTTATTTTGACTTCT
The DNA here is from genome assembly GCF_910591565.1 of Cydia splendana. Lineage (NCBI taxonomy): Eukaryota > Metazoa > Arthropoda > Insecta > Lepidoptera > Tortricidae > Cydia > Cydia splendana. Next base: position 15,925,327 of record NC_085975.1, on the reverse strand, counting down.
ACAACAGTAAAGCTACGAGGCCATGTTTGGTATCGTTTTCGTATAAATTCGCAGTACCAAATTTAGTTAAGGTATCACATTGACACCATTCCGAAGTAAAAACATATAAACTTATTAAAATACTTTCTTTTAAACTCCTCTTCACGCTTAAACTGCTGAACAGTTTTAATTTAAATTTGGTACACATATATTTTGAGTCCCGAGACAGGATATAATAAGTTATCTCAAAAATCATCCTTTAAAGGTGTGAAATGAGGTGTAGGGGGGAATTCAGAATTGACTTCTTGAAGTTAATACTGTTTAAGTTTAGGTTTGAAGTCATGTTTTTTCATCATTTTTAACTAAATCAAAGATGTAGACCATCCCAAATTTCATATAAATCGGTTCAGCGGTTATTGATTTCCCATACAAATTTCCACGCCACTTTTCACACCTTCAAAAGATGATTTTGGTTATAAGATCTATGTCCTGTTCCGGGACGCAAACTATTTCTATACCTAATTTCAACGAAATCGGTTCAGCGGTTAAGCGTCAAGAAGAGTTTCAAAAAAACCGGCCAAGTGCGAGTCGGACTCGCGTATTAAGGGTTCCGTACATTAAGTCCGACTCGCGCTTGACTGCACATTTCTAATAGGTTTTCCTGTCATCTATAGGTAAAGAACTATTTTGTGTATTCAGACGGACATACATACAGACGCACGAGTGATCCTATAAGGGTTCCGTTTTTTCCTTTTGAGGTACGGAACCCTAAAAAGATTTATTTTTATTTTGTGGAATGGTGTCAATGTGATATCTTAAATGGATTCAGCACCCCAGATTTATACGAAAACGATACCAAACACGGCCTAGTACCTTCACTGATATAGATATATCAAGATAAAATTGAGAGCCCTAAATAAACTTTCAAGAGCGGATATCTCAAAAACTATTCAACATATCGAAAAAATTGACAGAATAAACTTGTAACAAATTAAATTAACTTTCATTTTGTATAAGTGGCCATGTCGCTGAGATGCATAGTTTCCGAGATATAATCGAAAAACGGGAAAATGGGACCTTCAAAGCCCCCTCTCTCCCCCCCGCTCAAGGGCTACGGCCGGGGACTTTTGATATGTTCACCTCCTAACTTGTCAAACCGAGTTACGGAGTCAAAAATTGTGTTCCGAGCATTTCCCTCTACAACTTTTGGAGCATTCGTTGCCTGACCTAAGTAGCTTATTGAATTTCTTTAAAAACTTTTCTGTAAAGGGTTGACGGGTGTTGGGTGTTTATATGGTTTCGGTCGATTATTATCATTTGCATTGCCCATGATGACTTACTAGAATTACGAGCACACGAGACACTAATAGTAGTTTGACAAACCTTGGTTTTCAAGAGGTATTTTATATTGACATTTGCTGTCACAAATTTGCTGTCAGATTTAGTCGCAAACCGCACGCAAAGTGCACACAAATGTGTCGACACCTTGTTACGGAAAAGTGTAGACACGGCGACGACACTTTGTTTCGAAACAATTCTAGACACATTGTGTGGACTCTGTTACGACACATCTGACATTTAGTTACCACTTTGTGATTCTGCGACTGGAATGGTTATATGGGGTGTGAACTATTTTCGACACCTCACTTCTTTAGCTAAACTCTGCTGCCAATTGTGTCTCTGAAGTTCTAATAACCCCAGATACAAAAAGTGGGGTGTTACAATTTTGAAACCAATGTACGTCTGTGGCATCGTATCTCTCAAATGGATGGACCTATTTCGATGCGGGGTTTTTTTACGTGAAAGCGAGTTTCCTTGCGCTACTGCCGCTTTCTTAGCTACCTTTGATAGAAATCGACCAACAGTTTAAACAGTATCACCTCTTTCAATTCAATTCAATTCAATTCAATATCTTTAATGTCAAAAAACACATGTCAAAATATACAATAGGTACACAATAAAATTAAAAATACATAATCCACACAAATTAAAAAGGAATATATACAAATGTCAGAGTACATAATATATACAATGTCCAAAATAGTGGTATATACAAATGTCAATAAAACTAACAAAAAATTAAAAATTAAAAAATACAAATGTCAAAAAATATTACTAGACTCATTTTACATTAAACTTACTTTTACATTTTATATTACTTTTCCCAAATGTACATTATTTTATTTAGTACATGGCATTTTTGGCTTAAAAAATAATTAAAATAATTCATTACCCGCAAGATCAAGGGTAATATTGTGCTTTTGACTTTGGAATTTTCTTTTATTTTTATAAAAGTTCAAAACTCGAATTTAAGTAACTTGTATTTGTACAGGCATTTACGAGGTTAATGTTGGTAACGTAACCAGCGCCATCTGCTGCCTTAATCGTTACTCAGCAATCAAAGCTCTTTGTTACCTCTCAGTCGCGTTCTGTAGGATTTAAAATCCATTCAAGCTTTAATAGTTCAAGTCATTGTCAGAAGATGGCGTTGACTTGCTGAATTTTAGTTACTCGTATTTGAAAAAGATCGCTTTATAAGACGCTTTTAATTCCATCACAATCTGCCGAGGTCCAGTACGCAATATTTCTTAAATCTAAAACTACAACTAAATTAATTTAGCTATAACTTTAAAATAGCAAATTAATAAATAATATAATAGGTAGTCATTAAATTATTAAAAACGTGCTACTACAAACCTTTACATTCCAAATATTCTTCTATACAGCGTGACCTTAGCCATTGGACAAACCCTGAAATCCCACGTAGGTTTACTTCTAAGAAATGCCCTAACGGCAATATATTTTTAATTAGAACAAAAGATTTAAAAAAAATCAAACAAAAGTTATTTCCAATAATCGACAACAAAAGAAACATGCTGTATAAATCATTGGCAGTGCTTTTGACAATTTGTTTGAAAATGAGCAGCAATGATGACATTTGTCAAAAGTCAGAATCTTATTAATGTCATAAATACAAAAGATAATCAAAACGGTCGAAGAAGGTTTCATTACTATTTATTACCTCAGGAGCTACTAACACATACAGGTTGCTCCAAAGTAAAAAAATCGTAATTTGTTAATTTCTTCGTAACCGCTACACCGATTGTTATGATACTTTGTATACTGGTTCTAAATACCTTAATGCATATGTACATTTCGGCTTTGTCTAATGGCTAGGGAAACCCTGTATAATGTCAAAATGATGTCTTTTTGTTATCATTCGCCCGTGCGTCTCGCTCGCGCCAACATGTATTGACAATTAGAGCGAAAAGCACGCGTGAATCATAAATAAATGTCATCATTTTGATATCAAAATGTAAGTTCGAGTTGAGCTCCCTGTCAAGAGCATGTCGGTCCATGTGCGGTCAGGGGTGCGAAACTCTTGACTTCTTCGGCCAAACTCGGCTCCGCTCGGCTCAGCATTGCTCCGAGCAATTATTAGGGTTGACACAACTTGACGTCCCTTTGCGTTCACAACCACAGATAAGATAATGGCTTGAATTTTGACAACCCTAAATGGCCGAAAGGGATAGTGCCATATATTAGAAAGGGACAGCATTATTCGACCCTGAACCGTTGTCAAACTTCGGTTTTGTAGGAACTTTCCTTTCTGTACGGTAGTACTATTATTTATTCTGTGCTGTGGTGCAGTGTAGACTTGTAGAGTTCCGTACTTAATAGTCATCAGTCCGTAAGGTTACATAAATGGGGCTTTTATAGAGAATAATATGAATATCAAAGGGAGTACTTCCGCGGCACTTACATCCTTTTACTTGAATGTTTTTTGCGGAAACTCAAAAATGGCCAAACTTTTTTCAGAACTTGGGCACTCATGGTTCATAAGTTAGTACATTTTAGCTTCATTACCCACCTAGTACTTATGCTTTCAAGAACTAGATACACGTTACGGACCGGTTTTACCTCCGATTTTTTAAGATATAGGAGGTAGGAGGGGCATTGTTTTCTGTTGTGTATTCCCATTTGTCCCTGGCAAATGGTGGGGAAAATTGGGAATCATTTACCCCTTATTCCCATCTGTTCCCGGCGGGGATAAATCCCCGTTTTCTGTCAATGTACGACCCAGATAGAAGAGACCGAGGTTGAAGGTAACATATGCCATAAAGATTCTTTACGACACAGATAGCTAATTATGAACGAAGTTCGTGCAAAAATAACGTAGTTTCATCTGAATGTTAAGATAAATACTTACGACTCTTTGTACCAGGACCACAGAAAGATACCATCGATGATGAGAGATGCGTACAAGTACGTGCCCTTGCAAAACGGGCACATGGTTTTAGAATTTCGCATTAAATTTGTTCTTAGATAATTATGTTTCTAGTTTGCTAACTTGCTTTCGGCGTAAATAAATGTTCAATTAGGTATCGCTACATCGAAAATAGACAGTGAGTAGTTCGTGAACGAAAGATTCAAATGAAGTTAGTACTTCACTTGATGTCACTCTCTCATTCACTAATTCAGTTCGGATTCATTTAGTTCTTTACTTCAGCAGTTCAGTATATTTATCTTGTCATTTACTTACTCATTCGCGTAGAAAGTGACCAGAACACCATGTTTAAACCTTGGATTCATAAATTCATTTATTTGAGTGATTCATGTTGAATGAAATTATTAATCAAATCAAAGTTGATAAAGATGGATCTGTTGAGCTACTGAACTAAACTGAACTGCTGAGCTAAAAGAGTGAAGTACTTGACAGCGTACGAAAGATGCATATCGATCTTTTCTTTTCAGAGATACATTTTGCGCATGACTAATCGAAAAATGTTTGTCCGATGCTTCATTTGCCAAAAATGTTCATTTCCCCGAATGCGATTATTTAAACCAATTTTTTTGTTACAATTATGGCCTGGATGCGAGTCCTGTAAGCCAAGTCTTTGTTTTGCTATTATTATAACACTTCATTTGAAGAGTTAAATGGCAGAGAATGCATTGAACCTGTGATTAAACGATAAATAATCCTAGACGTTTTAAAAAGGCATCCTGTAAAGTGTGTAAGTATAAGCCATTAGGTTACTGAAAAACTGATAGGTATATAAAAAAAACGCGTTGAGTCTAATGAAAATTAAAAATAAAACATCAGACAAAAAATATTCCGAGTTTGCGATAGGTACCTAACTTTAAATTCTTCTTTGAACAAGATAACAGGGTTTTGACAGCGATGACATTTTATTTACATTCTTCTACCCACCAACGGAGCGGCAGCTGATGTCCACGAGGGTTCATTATACAATTATAGGTACATCGCCCTTAACCACTTTACGAGTTATCGCCTAGGATACGATGAGTGAAGAATATCGCGCCTGGCTTGCGGTCTATAAGGTTCTACATTCCTTATTTTATATCTGTAGGTGTTTAATGAATGTTCGTTGAGTTTTGATGAGTTTTGGTAAAGTAATAGCTGTAGGAGAATCGTTTCAGCCTTGCGTGAGTATTCCGTATTTGAAGCGCACACGCATGTCACGCTCCCACTTCTATTATATATGTATATACTACCATATTTACTGCAATAAGTAAGTATATTAATATAATATGCCTACGCATGTATAAAATTCAAGGCTGGTATGATTAAAACCTACAAATAACATCTAACTCGGGTGTACATAGTAGGTTTTGTCAGTTAGATGAATTAAAGAGCAAAAAATGCATTCTTACTATAATCCTTTTATTTGACCTTAATTAAATTATCAGCATTGCCGCCTAACACAGGGTTTTCAATTAAACCCCGTCATCAGTATTAAACTTCATTGTAAATAAGGCAAAAAATACGTAGGTACCATAAATTCGATTTTAGTAGGTACCCACATAACTTCGCCTTGCATAACTTCGAGTTGTTTTATAATATAATATATTTACATGTTTGTACGTCGATGAAATTTAATTAAAAAAGTAAATTGTCCTTCACCTGAAAATTACAAAAATCTTATAAAAAAATCAAGCTTGAGACGATCTTATGAAAAAATTAAGAGTATTTTTGGATTTTGATTTTTTTGATGTACAAAATTGTATGATGTAGGTAAGGAATCATTGTATATATGTATTAAGTAAATATATCGTTGCCTACTACCCACAACACAAGTCTCACTGAGAGGCTTATTTAGACGGTGCGAGAACTCGCATGCGAGTTTCATTACATTGCGGTATTTAATTGGTCGGCTGAATTGGATGTAACCAATAGTCGTCAATGAAACTAAAATCGCATACGAGTTCGCGCGCCGTCTAAATCGGCCCTTTCTGTGGGACTGGGACGTAGTCACTAGGTTGAACTTATTATTAGAATAGAATAGAAAAAGTTTATTTGGTGTCAAAATAAAACTTAACCTAAAAATACATCTCATTCTAATACATACTAACACCAAAATGGATGCCACTCAGCATTTGCCGATGGTTAAGATACTTAGCCATGGCGCTGGTTTTCAGGGCAACCAGATTTTGAGGAATAAGTTCGATTCGCACTTCTCGTTTTTAGGGTTCCGTACCCAAAGGGTAAAACGGGACCCTATTACTAAGACTTCGCTGTCCGTCCGTCCGTCCGTCCGTCCGTCCGTCCGTCCGTCTGTCACCAGGCTGTATCTCACGAACCGTGATAGCTAGACAGTTGAAATTTTCACAGATGATGTATTTCTGTTGCCGCTATAACAACAAATACTAAAAACAGAATAAAATAAAGATTTAAATGGGGCTCCCATACAACAAACGTGATTTTTGACCAAAGTTAAGCAACGTCGGGAGTGGTCAGTACTTGGATGGGTGACCGTTTTTTTTTTGCTTTTTTTTTGTTTTTTTTTTTATATGGTACGGAACCCTTCGTGCGGGAGTCCGACTCGCACTTGCCCGATTTTTTTTTGTCATTTACAGTCAGAGGTCAGAGCGAGCCTCCAATCCACACCCACCAACAAGTCAATCAAGACTCACTTAACTACTCATATACACATATATACACGAAACATCCGTCTAGAGTCGTGAACGAGTCGTTAACCGAATCGATTAAAAAATCGTTAATTGATTTCTATCGATCGACACCATAGTGACCCGGAAACCGAAAATTACATCATTAAGGGGTATGCTTTTGTTAAATAGGTTTTAATAGGGTAAGTACCTAATACTATTCCGATTTGGTGATATCACGAATTTAGTTATATGCCCACGTCATCTGTTTATAGTTTAATTAAGAAAAACGAGTCAGACTCGCCCACCGAGGTTTCCGTACTTTTTAGTTTTTCAACAAACCTTGTAGGTATTTATGTAGGCTATTCCTTTCCCACTGAGAATCGTGCACTTATGTATTTCTCTATGGCTCTGCTGATTCTACCCCTTGATGTGACAGTTCCTTCAAGTGTGTTAATAAAAAAACCGGGCAAGTGCAAGTCGGACTCGCGCATGAAGGGTTCCGTACCATAATGCAAAAACGGCAAAAAAAAAAACGGTCACCCATCCAAGTACTGACCCCGCCCGACGTTGCTTAACTTCGGTCAAATATCACGTTTGTTGTATGGGAGCCCCATTTAAATCTTTAGTTTATTCGTTTTTAGTATTTGGTGTTATAGCGGCAACAGAAATACATCATCTGTGAAAATTTCAACCGTCTAGCTATCACGGTTCGTGAGATACAGCCTGGTGACAGAGGGACGGACGGACGGACGGACAGCGGAGTCTTAGTAATAGGGTCCTGTTTTACCCTTTGGGTACGGAACCCTAAAAATTAAATTAAGAAATATGTTTTTATCGTATGATTTTACTTTTTAATTACATTTCCAAATTGAATAAGCGCCACTTGCACCATCCGACTAAGCCGGGGTTAACCAATTAAACCGTTAACATAGTGCCAAATTAAACTGGTAACCGTGGTAACTCCAGGTTTAACCGGTTAACCCCGGGTTAGAGAATGGTGCAATTGGGCTAAGCGTGTTAAACTTCCAAAGCACACCTACAAATATTTTATGTAACATCTACTCCATAATTATTTTTTATAAAAATGAATTGTATATAACTGGGGACTCACGGGCGTCCAACATACTTTGATTCAACTGCATTAATAGGTGAAGAGCCCAATGTATGTAATTGTACTTACGGAACCCTCAGAGCGCGAGTCCGACTCAGGTTTGACAGTATCGTAAAAAAAATTGCTCAAGTGCCAGAGGGCCTGCCGTGAAAACAGAAATTCGCAAATTGCGGGGATCTTTCTCTTTCACTCCCAATGAAGGCGTAAGTATAGGGTGACAGAATATCACGAAATAATTTTGACCAGTAGTACCTATAGATACTTAGTCTAAGGGTCACTAGCATCAATCACTAACCCGGGTTTAACCGGTTAAACCTGGAGTTACCATGGTTACCAGTACAATTTGACACTGGGTTAAAGGTTTAATCCGTTAACCCCGGGTTAGTGGATTGGCGCAAGTGGGCCTAATTATGTATAGCGCCATTTGTCGGTAACGTGGCTAACTAAGTTGCGCGACCTATTGTATGTAGGTATGTTGGGTTTTTCAACGATAATTCTTTATCATGTGCACCGATTTATGTAAGTAAATAAATTATCAAGATAGATGTGTGATTAAGTAATTATATTTTTCCTGTAATATGATGTGATAATGCTCATGTTACATGTTCCTTCGTAAATCATTTATCTGCTAGTAAACAATTAATAACAAAATTGTTTTGTATAAGTATAGTTTTAAGCTCTTTTAAAATGATACTCTTGACTCAGTAACCACACTTTTAAATTTTGCCCTGTCCTTAATGGGCATTTTCCATAGTGAATAAAAGAACACTTCCAATGCGTTTGGGTTATTCTTGTTCATAACTATTCCAAATTTCAAATCGATAGCTTTAGCAGTTTTCGAGATATTTAGCGATGTGCCAGACGGTTAAGGGTAAACGGTAAGGGTAACGGATAAGGGTTTCCTTTGTACCTTTTTGGTAGGGAACCCTAAAAACAGAAACATAAAAGGGGGCGGAAGATATTTTTGCAATCAGATTTAAATGCAGAACGAATTTTAATGGCCTTAATTAATTATGTGCCAAATCTATCGATGCGCTACCTATTTTATTATTTAGGTCATTAGGAATTGAGTTTTTATGGATAGCTGTTTTCGTTTTTTTATTCAGTTTGAATTTTGTTATTTTTTTTAACCCGTCTACGGGAACAAGGTTTCAACAATTTATTTATGCCCACATACACAAACATTGATTTACTACGTGTGTTCCACCGTAATGTTAAAACCACTAAGCTGATTCTGATAAATGAGATGTTAATACATCGAAAAAGGTACATTTTAAGAAACTTTTAAAAAGAAGAGGTTAGTATGCTAGTGGCCATAGTGGCCACAGACAATTTTATTAAGAAATAGTTTAAGGAAATTAAACATATTTTTATATATTATACAAGCAGCTTTTGTGTATTTGTATTAAATTATCGAAAGTGCTGCTTCGTGTTACTTGGGCTCCGCACACGACTTCCAGATGTTCCAGGGTCCCATTTGCACAGGAAAAAAACTTACTAAAAGGATGCTAATAGTACTAGTTAAATAAATAAGTAGGGAAAAACATCATTAATGTAATATTAGACTTACATTGTGATTAATTAGCTGCCGAATTGTTTGACTCTGACAAATTGGTCTAGAATTCTAGATTGTAATAGCTCGCAATAAATCGTAAACCTGTTAGGTATGGATATATTGGGTTCTGCGGTTATAGGTTATATTTTAATTCCAATTGAGACTGCAATGCCGCGCCGCGCCGCATTGCTGCCGGAGGCGGACTTTACGGGCCTGATTTAATTCAAGTATTTGTTATCCCTTTCTTACAAATACATTAAGTCAAAATGACAGATAAAGACAAACGATTTATAGCTAATTCAGGCCAGTAACGCGTCAAAGAGAATAGACAGTATAGAGGGGTCCTGTCATAGTAAATTTTGTAGTCACAGTAAATTTACTGCCATCTATCGACACACGACCAAACCTCAAAATGAAAACGTATAAAATTATCAAGAAAATGTATATATGAATAGAAAATGTATAAATGATTTTATTATTTTTATATCATTTTGACCCATGTTCATTCACTGATATCTGTGTTAAAATTGTTAAATATGAAACGGTGTCGTCACGCCATCTAGCCGACCATAGGCCAAAGGTGTGTGCGCCATCTATCCGAGAATGACTTTTTCTTGATTTCCGAGGCACGTTTTTTCCTTAGACTTTATTCATCTTATACGAAGTTGACATATGTCTTTGAAAGCGTTTATGTATAACGCCATAAGGCGATAGAGTTTGACAAAGCTAACTCAGTATGGCATTTGCAATGACAAAGTGTAGCCATATCATCATTAATGTCAAATTTGTAAAAAAAATAAATAACGCTTATAATGACACTCCAATACTTTGTTCTGTCTAATTCGGTGCAAAGTTAGCTTAGACGGACTCTAGGGTTACTCGCAAAATGTATGTAATCTTCACCTATCTAATCTTTCTATCTATCTATCTATCTATCTATCTTTCTTTCTTTCTAATCTACCGAAATTGACAATTTTTGAGCCATTTCAGGGTCCCTAAGTAAACATTGTTCAGTAAGAGCAAAGACATATGTAACTTCGTATAAGATGAATAAAGTCCTTAGACTTAAGGAAAAAACGTGCCTCGGAAATCAAGAAAAAGTCATTCTCGGATAGATGGCGCACACACCTTTGGCCTATGCTCGGCTAGATGGCGTGACGACACCGTTTCATATTTAACAATTTTAACACATAGATATCAGTGAATGAACATTGGCCAAAATGATATAAAAACAATAAAATAATTTATCCATATATATAATTTTTTTTGATAATTTTATACGTTTTCATTTTGAGTTTTAGTTGTGTGTCGATAGATGGCAGTAAATTTACTGTGACTACAAAACTATGACACTTTACTATGACAGGACCTCTATACTATCTATTCTCTTTGGTAAGAGTGTGACCAACATATTCACATATAGCACAGTTTGTCTAAACATTGCGAGTAGGTATAACACCATGTACTTGTACGGTTAAGTGTAAAAATTATGGGTGCATACAACTTACCAAAAAATATGTCCCATAGTTCTTACTTCGCTGACATAAGAGTTATGGGACATATTTTCTGAGTATGATGAGTGCATCCACATTTTTACACTCGGCTGTACATGTCGGGACCAGGCGGCTTAGCACGGTCGCGTTTTTATCCCTTGTCACCATGCCTGTCACGTTCTAACAAGTATGTAAGTGCGAAAGGGACGCGCATAGTGATAGTCGATAAAAATGGAACCGTGCTGAGCCCGCAGATCATAGAATTTTATCATTTTATGAAATACCATTTTAGAATTGATCGAAATGGTTAGGTTAGGTTTGACTTTTCATCAAATGTAGCCAACCGATCATTTCATGAAATGATTGCCACATCATGGTATGATCAATTCTAGATCTGGCCACGACACACATATGCAATCAAGCAAACTCATTGATCCTACAATAACCTAGAGCCTAGACAATAGTTCTAGACCCGTCAACTTTCCACGGAATCGATTTGTAATTAATTAACAGGATCCTTGAAATCGTTCGTTGCTCCTTATCGGAGATTGACAAGGTCGATCCATCACGTATTTAGAAAAAAAAAACCGGCCAAGTGCGAGTCGGACTCGCGCACGAAGCGTTCAGTACCATTACGCAAAAAACGGCAAAAAAATCACGTTTGTTGTAAATATGGGAGCCCCACTTAAATATTTATTTTATTCTGTTTTTTGTATTTGTTGTTATAGCGGCAACAGAAATATCATCTATGAAAATTTTAAGTCTAGCTATCATGGTTCATGAGTTACAACCTGGTGACAGACAGACGGACGGACGGACAGACGGACAGACGGATAGACTGAGAGACGGACAGACGGACAGATGGACAGACGGACAGAGCGGAGTCTTAGTAATAGGGTCCCGTTTTTACCCTTTAAGGACGGAACCCTAAAAATTTGTAATAGGGTCCCGTTTTTACCCTTTAGGTACGGAACCCTATAAAAAACTATAGCAACTAATTACTCAGCATGCATATCATAAGTCGAATATGGTCGTTTATCTTCTATAAAGTTAAAGCGTGACGTCACGTGCGGGATTAGGATCAGATGTGGTATATAATGGGTCAGTGAGCTCAGAGCATCACAGTTCAAGTCGTGCCTTCCTTTGGTCGTTCACTCCTATCCAAAAATGAAGCTGGTAAATTTAGATTTTTGTTTTTGACTAGATTTAATTTTTAGTTCTGCTATGTGGTTTAGTTTTGCAATATTTGTGGCATTGTTGAAGCTTTTGGAATTTTTGTAGTCGAATAATTTTTGGTATTCCAATTTATTTTGCTGAGAAGATTTAGTTGAAAGTGTTTAAATATTTGCCGTTTAATTATTAGCCATTTACGCTTTACCAAATTTTGTTTAACCATACCAATTGATCATACATTTTTAGACTAATGTTTTAAATGATTTCACAAAGTCACATAACGATAACACAATAATAACTTAATTAGTCAAATTAATACTTTGCCTCGCTTTTGATAACCTCCTGATTAGCCAGCGTTCGTGTAAATGCACTTTCAAATGATGATCAAGTTTAAAATATCTACAGAACGCTGGTATTCAGTAGGTTAAAGATAGGTAAGACATTTAAACTTACCACTAGACCTTGGTTTCTTTTTTAGATCCAGGCGTCAATCCCACCCGTCGGTAACAGTCAGCAGGTGACCACCCCACCTGGTAAAGTTAACGTAACGTATGTAAGAATGTATGAGTGTTTGTCTTTTTCCAGTTCATTCTTGCCGCCCTCATCGCCGTCAGCTCCGCGGCTCGCCTGGAGCATCTGGAGCAGGAGCGAGGGCTTAAAGAGTACCTTCCTCCAGTTCAGTCTGGGCAGGGCCAGTTTGGTCAGCAGAGCTTTGGTCAGAGTTTCGGCGGCCATGGATCTAACGACTTTGCCTCTCAGGGGTCGAACAGTCTTGACGCTGGTGCTGCTGGCTTCGGATCTGCTCCTCAAGGATTGAGGGCTAGCGCTGCTGGTGCCCGTGGTTTCTCCTCGTTCGATGCTGCCCGCTCCAACCAGTACCTGCCTCCGGACCATGGTCCTTCTGGCAGCCACGGTGCTCATGGACAAGGTGAGTTTTAACATATAACATTGACACTCTTTATTGTGTTCTCTATTAGATAGGCAATCTGATGCACGTATATAGATATAATCTTGCAAAAAAAGTAGAATAGCAATAATGACATTCATAAATATACATAAATATTTGGAGACAATCTTACACAGATCGACCTAACCCCAAACTAAGGAAATTTTGTACTGTGGGCACTAGGCGACGATATACTTACCTTACATACTTAGATAAGCACTATACTATTTAGTTAACATCCACACCTCGGGAACCAATATTCGTGATAAACACACAAATAAATGAGCGTACCGGGATTCAAACCCGGAATCTCCCGCTTCGTAGGCAGAATCACTACCGACTAGACTAGGAGTCCGTGATTTATAAATTTTATCATTTCCATTGTGCACATGTTTCATCTAATTTATTGACATAAGTTACTTCAACAGTTCAATATATATCCTTATCAAACCCTAGCTACCTTTCTATTATATTTATTTGTAGACCATAGTATTATTCTATATTTTCTTTTCAGATGCTTTCGGAGCCTCCAGCAACCAGTTCGGTTCCCAGTCGCAGTACGGTCAGAACAACAAGTTTGGCGCCCAGGGCTCCAGCAGCTTCGGATCTCAAGGCTTTGGTTCTCATGGTTCTCATGGATCCCAAGGATCCCATGGTGCCCATGGATCAGGCTTTGGATCTCAGAGCTCTAATGGCTTCGGCGCTCAAGGCTCCAGCTTCGGCTCTCAAGGCTCCCAAGGCTTTGGATCCCAAGGCTCCCATGGCTTTGGATCCCAAGGCTCCCAAAGCTTTGGATCCCAAGGCTCCCAAGGTTTTGGATCTCAAGGCTCCCAAGGCTTTGGATCCCATGGCTCCCAAGGCTCCCAAGGCTCAAAAGGCTTCGGATCCCAAGGCTCCGGCTTCGGATCCCAAAGCTCCAGCTTCGGATCCCAGGGTGCTCGTGGCCAACAGAACCTCCGCCAATACCTTGCGCCTAAGACCTCTCACGACAACATCCCTCAGCAGCCTTTCGACCCGGAGTCTGGCTACATCTACTAAATTCTTCTAGTGACTTTAGTCATTGTCTAAGTCAAGATTCTTGTAATTAATTCACTGTATTAGTCAAACATTGTGTTCTAATAATGCTCATTGTAAAAATATTCAAAGACAATAAAATATTGTAATGTATCTTGATTTTATTTTGACCTATTAACGCCATGTGAGTGTCATGTTTAGTAATAAATCCCAGTCAACATTTTTATTACTACACGCTATCATTGCTGCTGGTTTTAGTTTTTTCAGACGATTTGAAATGATGAAGTGCAAAATGTGCAAGAAAGATAGACAATTTCAAAAGCATGTGTTAGTAAAGTATCACAAAAATTGCAGGTTATGGTTGGTTTGGAAGTTATTCTAGACTAATTTAATACAACGTTAAGCACATATTAAATTATAATATTAAGCTAATTTAATTATTTATATTCGCGAATATCACCAGTGTAACCTGTGCCTAAAAGTAAGCAAAATAAAGTTATGATATTATGATCAGATATCGTAAATTTTATAGCATTTTCGGTGCAGCGGAGTGGTGTTAACGGAATTGGTATAAACAATTTCAACCCTAATGATTAATTAGCGTTAATTACGTTAATATTAAGCTTAATTTACCATTTGAGTTGGAATTATCTAAGTATACCAATTCCGTTAAATGCTATGAAATGTACGATGTCTGGTTATGATTAACTATGTACCTAACTAAATGCAGTCAAGTAGTATTTAGATGTCAAATATATTATTATCTACGTTTACACTTTTGTATCATTGCTGCTTTGTAATAAGACAAAAAATTTAAAAATATAATTAATTGATGTGGACTACACATGACTAAGTATATTGAGTCCAGACATCGTAAATTTTATAGCATTTTTGGTGCAGCGGAGTGGTGTTAACGGAATTGGTATAGATAATTCCAACTGAAATGGTAAATTAAGGTTAATATTAACGTAATTAATGCTAATTAATCATTAGGGTTGAAATTGTTTATACCAATTCCGTTAACACCACTCCGCTGCACCGAAAATGCTATAAAATTTACAATGTCTGTACATTACAGTAGCCTTTAAATCAACGGTTTTACTGTTTTGATTAATAAATGAAAATTAGACTAATGTGCCAGTAAGCGCTATTATAGATGGTCAAGCAAATCTTGTCAGTAGAAAAAGGCGCGAAATTCAAATTTTCTATGAGACGATATCCCTTCGCGCCACTGACTTAATATTAGAAATAGACACACAGAGCGGAATAAAAATGTCAACAAAATGTGGATCAGAATGACATTAGCTGCAAATTTGCATTGATGATAAAAACGCTTACGTAAATTTTGAGTCAAGATAAATGTTTTGTACGGAAAAGAACTTACTGTCGTAAGCATTAAGTGTCAAATTTGTAAACATTATTACCAACACTGTTAAAACTTTAAGTCCGATGGCACTAAACGTAACTTCACCTTTGTATTTACGTCAAACAACGTCAAACGAGAATAATGAACGAATGGAGTCCCTTTGGTACATTTTAATAGGTATTACTGTACAGAAAAACCGAAGTAATAAATGAAACAAATTTGATTTGATCGGGAGTTCAAATAAAATTAATTCATGGTAACAACCCGTGTAAGTTATCATAAAATAAATTTATAAATTTATTATATTTTCCTTGAAATAAATTCAACTTATTAAATAACTGTGTATTTTAGATCTACATAATACTCTTCGCACTTTCGTTCTTTGCAATATAGTGCACGGGGACATTCAGGTCGCTACTGGTACTGATTGGTTATGGTCTTTATCAAAAAAATCCTGTGGTTGTCACTGTGTTCAGACAGGTTTAACATTTACAGTTAGTCGATGTAAGCCCTTATTGATCGTGTATAAACAGGGAAATGCGCCGAACACACAAGTGCCGTTTTGCCTTGTTTAAAACTGCATCACCCCTATCTCTTGCTATAATAGCAGTCCACTCTGCACGTCGCATAGGTTTTCTTGGAAATCTTGAATTTAAACATAATATTATATCTTACGAATTCCATATAAAAATAAAAAAGTATTGGCCTCACATCGACTCATTAGATTTTTGTTCCTTCACATCCCTTCTTTGGTACTAACAAAATAATTTATTCAAAATCATGAAATTACCACCAGATTACATAAATTATGTAATGCTATCCAAAGAACTAACCGAAAGAAATACATTCCATGCTTTTTCCTCGTTTTATCATTGTTGTTTTTGCATATTTTTACGACCATTTTACGACATTGTTGACAACTTCACATTTGAGCGGTCCATACAAGACTAAACGAAAAAGTAACGCGTGATCTGTTTTAACGTTACTTTTGCGGGGCCATTTTTTGCGGCTGATTGGGTATCCAGTTCTTATTCTATATCAATGCTTCGCGCCTACATTTTTCAAATTTGCCGCCTTTTTCTACTGACAAGATCTGCTTGACCAACTATAGCACCTGCAGGTTCCGTCACTAGTGTAAACTCGGGGTTAACCGGTTAAACCTGAAGTTACCATGGTTACCAGTACAATTTGACACTGGGTTAACGATTAACCTCGGGTTTATGGCTAATACTGGCTGACGCAGGGTTTAACATAAATAACCCTTTACAGTAGGTACATAATGGTGCACTATACGTGCGTGTGTTGAAAATGTATAGGGTATGTAGTGTAAAACGTTGTACAATTCACGTGCGAAAAGATAATTCGCAACTCGTGTCGATTTAAAACACAACCTTCGATCGTGTTTTAATTTATCGGCACTCGTTGTATTGTCCATCTTAAAATAAAACTTAATATGAAACCTAAAACGTATTAATAATTAAATCGTGACTACGATGTGTTATCACTATTGGATCAATAAAAATGTATAGTCTATACCAATTTTATTACCAAATAAATTAGTAACTTACATATAATTAATGACTTGTTCCTATTGGCATTGCCGTAATTATAGAACATTGTCTTATTGGGCTATTATCTTAATTTTTTAGTTCCAACCTTGCCTCCCCCCTATGATTTGATATTTACCATTTGCTTTTCGGTGAAGGAAAACATCGTGTGGAAGCCGGACTAATCCTAATAAGGCCTAGTTTCCCCTCTGAGTTCGAAGGTCAGATGGCAGTCGCTTTTGTAAAAATTATAGTGCCTACGTCAATTCTTGGGATTAGTTGCCAAGCCGACCCCAGGCTTCCATGAGCCGTGGAAAAATGCCGGGATAACGCGAGGAAGATGAGAATGAGTCTGATAGTGATAATAATAGTACTACCGTACAGAAAGGACACTTCCTACAAAACCGAAGTTTGACAGTGATTCAGGGGCTAATCATGATATCCCTTTCTCTAACTTATGGCACTATCCCTTTCTCTATTACTATTCAGCGTTTCAGGGTCTATTTAGGGTTGTCAAAATTCAAGTAATTAGCTTATTTGTGGTCGTGCACGCAAAGGGACCTCAAGTTGTGCTAACCCTAATAATTGCTCGGAGCAATGCTAAGCCGAACGGAGCCGAATTTGCCTGAAGTGAGAAGTGTCTCGCCACTGCTCCCGCACGAATTTCACTCCATTCCGCATGCCATAATCAGCGCGAGCGATCTTTGAGGTCGTATCAAAGTAAAATCAAAACAGTATCAGTTGTTAAATTTGAATAGGGCTGCAGGATTGGTACTGAGTTTACTATTACTCCTTCATAACGCAGAGGGGATATATTTTCCACCATATTTTGAACTTTATTTCAAAGTGGTAAGGTTTAATTTTGGATAAATCCTGACACCCTTATGCCTTATAAAGGGTTAACTTTATGGATGTGCTAATAGCTCTAAATAAAATAACTAAGATAATTTTTACAATATTTTATTGTTTATGAACATTATTAGAACACAATATTTTAGAGTTAGACCAAGAAGAGTCTGCAGAGATTTTGATAGCCCACGCAGTGCAAGTGATATTTTAAACGTCAAACTTCTATGACACACATAATAACACTCGCACTGCGTGGGCTATCAAAATCGCTGCAGACTTTTCTTGGTCTAGCTCTAATAGTACATACAGTGAATTAATTACAGACAAGAATCCTGACTTAGAAAGTGAAAAGACTCGAGTCACTCATAGTAGATGTAGCCAAACTTGGGGTCAAAAGCTTGCTGAGGGATGTTGTCGTGAGAGGTCTTAAGGGGCCCACTGATTAACAGTGCGCCGGACGGTATCGGCCTGTCAGAACAAAATGTTGATAGTTCCGAACAACTGACAGGCCGATACCGTCCGGCGGACTGTTAGTCAGTGGGCCCCTTTAGGAGCCAGGTATTGGCCGAGGTTCTGTTGGCTCCGAGCGCCCTGAGACCTGACTCTGGAAAAAATGCCTATATCTTTTGGAATTTTATACAGATCCGCGGGCGACGGCAGCTGTATATACACAAGGATATAGTTTATTGATCAGAATGACTTTTAGTTCAAATCGATAACATTCCAGGTCTGTAGGGACCTTTAAAGTCAGGACATGGTACGGGAAAATGTAGGTCGTGCCGCAAATTTGGCTTTCTCAATACGGGAAGTATATTCACTCGTAAAGCACTGGCAGTAAGTTCGGGTTTTGCGCTGCCGCACCGAATGTGTTAAAACATATATCCACAAACGGAAGTACCTAAGGAATACTTTATTAATACAGCTTATAAATGGTCACTTAAATTACCCGCCCAATAGACAATTAGAATCACGTAACACGAATTAACCTTAAAGTTTAGTACAAAAGAACGATTATGAAGCAGATCACGGTCGGGTGAAGGGCGTGGTCACGCGCATATGACGTCACTGTCAGTATGGCAACCAAAGCGATATGACCTAGGTATTTGCAAAATTTTTAATTTTAAGCAGTGGCGTAGCTACTTAGCTAGGGGGGGACGGGGGCATCTATAAAAATTCGTAAAACTGTGGCAAAATCGATGTTGCTGCCTGAATTGCTTAGTTTTGAGCTAAGATTGTCCGCAAATTCATTCCTGAAAGTGAAAACATTCCAAACGTTCGTAAACAATGTTAAATATATAAAATGTTGCTCCTAAAGTAGTTCCATATAACACGTGAACTAAAAAAATCGCGAATGCCATAATGTTTAACAAAAAACTATTAATGTGTCTTCCCATCAGCAACAGGTGTTAGTTTTTAGAAAAACTGTATGAAAAAACAAAAGTTGTTAAGAAAATTGGCCGTGTCTATACATTGTATGATGATTGATGAGTTAATGATATAGTAATTATCGACGGGTGTTGTTCCAAGTGCGACACATGCAGGAGACCAGGGCTCAGAGAAACCAACAATATACCTATTGTTCCATCTTCCTCTCTGATAGGCGGAAGATTCTGGGGCCTGTCAGAGAGGAAGATGAAACTTGGTGGCGAAGGAAAAATAGGGAGCTAGAGGAGCTGGTTGCGATGCCCAATACAATTGGCGAGATCAAAGCCACACGACTCCGCTGGCTTGGTCACCTGGAGAGGATGGGCGAGGATCGTGCTGTGAGAAGAGAGTATGTGGGGCACCCGGGCGGACGGCGTCTGGGCGTCCTAGATACCGCTGGAGTGACGAAGCCCAAAATGACCTGTCCGCCCTCGGAATACCCAACTGGCGCGAAGTGGCGCAGAATAGGGTAGAGTGGCGCTCTCTTGTGTCAGAGGCCAAGATCCTCTTTGGGTCACTGAGCCAGTGATGTATGTATACCTATTGAACTTTAAGAAGTTTAAGAGGATACATCGCGGCCGCGAGTAATTTATCTCATAAGGCTACCAAAATTTATGCACACCTCTTGGGATGGACCCAAGTCAGACAGAATAGGTAAGGTAAACGTACTAATGCTCGACATGCTAATGCCCAATAGATGACACCTTGCTGTCACCTCTATTGACAATGACTTAAGTTTCAAGATGACATGTACTGGGACCGCGTCGAGCACCAGTACGTTTACCTTACACGCATTTAGAACCAAATGTCAAATTAAAACGATTTCCAGCTTGCTGGGAATTAATTCCTGAAAACGCTATTTTTGGATCTAATTTCATTGGCTGATATCTAGTAAAGTTTGTTTAAGGGGCCGGTATATGACGTTTTCGATTTAGACCTCACTTTGTAACCATAATTTGTTCAATAAATGTTTGATAATTGCATTAAATTACACGTAAATTTATTCACGAAGAAACCGTGTACCGACTCTTTATGCCATTATATTTTTAATTTGCTGTTATTCTCTACAAATCGACACTAAAAGTATCAAAAAATCAAAATATGGAGTTCCGTTTGAGACAGAAGCAAAACAATTTTGTCTTTGACAGTAATTTAATTATTGTATGATTTTGGAAGCTAGATAATTCAGCTACCAATTTATTATAGATTTATATTTTTACTCACAAAGACAACACAGAAATTCAATCTCAAATGTAAACTTTCGAACAATTTCCATACATTGACGACATCACTCAAAATTCTTCTTCAAGTCAGATGCCCGTTGGGGCTACACCGGAGCACACGTGTACTTCTTCAAATGAAAATGACAGCTTGATTTTCTTGCTTTTGACAATTATATTGACATTAAATCATATACGCACACGAGAAAGCATACCAGTAGATAAAATGTATTTCAAAAAATAGGGTAAATAAATATCAGCTCGCGTCTCATTTAAATTTCATTTGCTGTTATTTACGGGTCATTATTGTTGAAAACCGCAGTAAACTATCTTAAAATAATACGATTACAGTCGAATTTAAGTATTATCTTCCTTCAAAACTCGCTAAAAATGAAAAAAGTTTAAAGACTCATCTTTACTGATTGGGATCAATTTTTATTATGCTGGTATCATTTTGCGTCATTTTAAAAACGTATTTGACTTCTGTATGTCAATGAATTTTGATGACAACTGTAATCTTGTATTATATTATAGAACTTTTATACTAAAATATTGCCTATTAACAGGAAGAGTTATGTAATTCGTATAAGTAATACCTGAAAGTCTTGTAACTAGATCTGTAATACCATGGATTGCGACGAATAAATTATTATGATTATGCCGTTCGTTCCGTCTATATGTATAATGCGTGTACGTGCTGTTCTCTGAAAATCTTCAAGAAAAAATAAAGGCTAGACCAGCACTAAGTACTAGCAAGTTTTTGCGGCTTTGGAGACCGAGATGAAGCTTACAGGCCAATAGCGTTGTGGCCTGGTTATTGTTATGTATACCTATGTATCGAATGTTTTATAAATTTACTATAAAAAGCAATGTTTTATTTCGATTAGGTCTACATTTTGTGCATATTGCATATCTGAAGTATTTTCGTATTAAACTTGAAACTTTCGTTGAAACTAAATAAAATAATTATTCCAAATGTACAGTCACCTGCAATTTATGTTACACAACGAAGGCCGCAAAAATATCTGACAAGATCTTATTTGTAGAACCATAAGAGCATGTCACATATTTTTGCGACCTTCGAAGAGTAGGTACCGTCATTACTCATTATCATCAACTTTGCCCGCTTTTTAGGGTTCCGTACCCAAAGGGTAAAACGGGACCCTATTACTAAGACTTCGCTGTCCGTCCGTCCGTCCGTCCGTCCGTCCGTCTGTCACCAGGCTGTATCTCACGAACCGTGATAGCTAGACAGTTGAAATTTTCACAGATGATGTATTTCTGTTGCCGCTATAACAACAAATACTAAAAACAGAATAAAATAAAGATTTTAAATGGGGCTCCCATACAACAAACGTGATTTTTGACCAAAGTTAAGCAACGTCGGGAGTGGTCAGTACTTGGATGGGTGACCGTTTTTTTTTTGCTTTTTTTTTTGTTTTTTTTTATATGGTACGGAACCCTTTGTGCGCGAGTCCGACTCGCACTTGCCCGATTTTTTTTTTAAACACGAATTTCTCAAAAAAAATCACATCATATGACTTTTTTTGCTCAGCACGTCCATTGTGATCAAACGCATCAGTTTATGTGAAGAAAACATTTTTTTATCGTGTTTTTACCCATTTTTTTGCGTTTTAGAGGGCGCGCAAATAAAAAAATATCCGGGGTTTTCGCCAAGATTGCCCACGTCAATTTGGTATTCAAATACAGCTCGTATATATGATGATGATGTCTAAGGATCACTTAAAGGTTTTGGGCAATCCTACCATTCCCTGTTAATAACTTAGCGATAAGTGTAAAAACTTTTAAATAAATTTGCTGGGCAATGTTGCCTACCCGTTTTTGCCCATTTCCAAATAAGGCTCGCCTAAGCATTTTACAAAGGCTAGGGTTGTCACTTTTGAGAAAATCTGTTACAATAGTTTAATGACCAAAAATATGATTTTTGTTGTGTTTTCATTCGTTAACGGGATAAAACATCTAAATAAAGGATAATAAGATAAATTAAATACAGTATATACTTATAAACTTATTTTAGTGTACAAACATAACCTTCTTTTACTTGCGAAGTTGGGTAAATTAGATGAAAGTGACAACCCTAATCCGTTTTTGGTGGTGGGCAATGTTGGTATGGATGCCAAATTACCGGATTACTTTGCCCACCGCTAAAACTTTTGTGTATTTAGGCCTTATTAGTTTAAATCTCAATAGACATAATCTATGCTTCATGTGTTATAACTGAAACCCGGAAATATTTGTCAAAGGGTTCTCAATTTTTTCTACTTGCATTCATTATTTATCAATTTTTTGCCCGCCGAAATATACCCTATATTAGACAACTCGCTCAAACTCAAAATTCCCAAGTCAAGTTATGTACAAGTTTGCACCAATTTTCTACTAAAAACAGCAGGGTGGCCATAACTATTATCAATTTTTCTACATTAACGAATTTGTTTAAAATTGTCGTTTTGGGCAAAGTTTCCCTGGAGGCAAAGTTGGCGCTAATGACGTAACATATTATTGCAGGTACTGTACATAAATGTTTCGGTGATTTTGAGATTATTTTCCAAGTTAGTTTACTAACAATCAAGTTATGCAGATACCGATTTCGTGAACGTATAAGTAGTAAGGTACCGCTATTGTTTAGCGATACCGATTATTTTTGAAGGTAAAACTATACCGGTTGAAATATAAAGATATTAAAATTACAGCAGGGACAATCATTTTTTATAGGTGTACCTAAACCATCATTGGCCGAGCGTTAGCAAAGGTCTCCGTTTCAGCTTGGGCAAAAATGCTTTTGTATGTTCTCCTTTGCAGATCACATTTCTCAACTGATTCTCGTGAAAATTTGTAAGCAGGTTCGATAGAACTATTCTGTTTCGCTTTATCCGCCAAAATGGAATTGCCACCCTGCTGAAACTTTATTTATTTAAATTCCTATTGAATGGATTTTGCACCTTATGAAAAACCGTATAGAGTAGTAAATAACATTTTACATCTGACTTAATGACATCTTGTTTTATTCGCTTTAATTGTACAAAACGCGTATCTCGACAAAGCAATATTAGGTAGTAAAACAGTCAACAATCAAATGAATTAAATAGGTACGTCACGTGTGACATGAACAGACAAGGAAAGCAAGATTAAATGCATTGTTTCTCTTTCATCTTTAAATGGAATGCTTTTACCCTCAAAGGAGGCTAGTGGTCAATACTAAACTAAAAGTCCAATCTTAAAAAAACATGATGGGTCACTGACCTGTCCCAGTAAAGTGAGGTAGTGTGCGTGAAGTGCGCTTGTGTGTGAAATGGGGTAAATTGACAGAATCTGATATTTTACCCACCGCTACCGTCGCCTTAACACTATGGCACGACATGAAACCCTCGCAATGCTTAAGATTTCACTCGTTGTTCAATTTTCCAATATTTCACTGGCTCAAATGCCTCGGATTGTTATCCGATATAATTGTAATAATTGTAAAACAAATCGTCGTATTTAAATGAAAGGTGCGCAAGAAATCGTATGTTGGATGTGATTTTTCGCGCGCAAGCAATGAGAATACACCATGTTTTGACGTAGTCTAGCTTCGAATACTAGAAATACACTAGACTGAGCAAGAGTAGACTTTATTTCGTTGCAAGAAGGCTTAGCAATGGTCAATTAACTGAGTTGACGATACATGGGGGCTTAGTTGATTGGTCTACGTTTTTGTGAATTATGTATCATATAGATAGGTACATATGGGCTTTTATGGTGGTGATCATAAACGAGAATTTATTGCGAATTGTGTATAGTGCGAGTCCAAAAACCGGTCAAAAAAAATTATATAATTTTTATTTCTTACACGTGTTTAACAAACCGGCATTGGCCCACAAACCCACAGAAAGCTCAATTGGGCTTATGTTATTGACGCCTATAGAATTATAGCAGTCTTCGAGTTCATAGCCTCCTAAGGCCCAGCCATACAAATGAAAAACCCAAAATTTGCCATTGAAGTTTAGAACCTATAGTACAGGGAATGGAGTTCATTTTTATTTGTTTGAAAACGAAACAAAACGAAAGCGAAACAAAAGAAATGCAACTCTGTTACTCAACTGAATATGGTTTAAATTTCATCGAACTGAAGAAATACTCTAGGTAGGACCGTGGGCCTTGGGAGGATAAATATGTACCTATACATTTTTTCACCTTATTGCAATACGAAAGAAATGTATACATATTTATAAACTCGGCTGTACCTAGATAAAAATTAAAAACTTAACATCCACAACTCTCGTAAAGTGGGTTAAAATGTCCTATTTTCAGGATAAATGGATCTGATCTGACATTTCTACCAAAAACGTCACTTTTGACACTGCGAGGCCATATCCATATCTAATCCAGATCTAATTCTTAACCTGTTATGAAAATCATAATACGCCTGTTACTGTAAAACAACATCATCTGACATCGCCATACAAAATACCTTTGTAGCCTGAGAACTACTCTATATCCCACTAGTACCATCTTTACTAAACATAATATTATTAACATGGTGAATCTTAATCCATTGACATAAAGTCCACGATAAGTTAAGTCTACACGTAGTATCATCACCGCCAAAGCCACATTTTAATAACCAATTTGAACCTTAATCCAATGGCATAAAGTGCACGGTTTGCCGTTTGTATTATGTACGTTCACTACGGCCAAGACCTTGGTCGACAGGGAAAGTGATCATCGTTGCAAATGTGTAACAAAATAATAATTGAGAGTGTTACCAGATGTGAAGAAAATACTGACATGTCATGAGATTTTAGGGTTCCGTACCCAAAGGGTAAAAACGGGACCCTATTACTAAGATTTCACTGTCCGTCTGTGTGTCCGTCTGTCTGTCACCAGGCTGTATCTCATGAACCGTGATAGCTAGGCAGTTGAAATTTTCACAGATAATGGATTTCTGTTGCCGCTATAACAACAAATACCAAAAACAGAATAAAATAAATACATAATATTTATGTGGGGCTCCCATACAACAAACCCTTCGTACGCGAGTCAGACACGAACTTGGCCGGTTTTTAGGGTTCCGTACCCAAAGGGTAAAACGGGACCCTATTACTAAGACTTCGCTGTCCGTCCGTCCGTCCGTCTGTCACCAGGCTGTATCTCACGAACCGTGATAGCTAGACAGTTGAAATTTTCACAGATGATGTATTTCTGTTGCCGCTATAACAACAAATACTAAAAACAGAATAAAATAAAGATTTAAGTGGGGCTCCCATACAACAAACGTGATTTTTGACCAAAGTTAAGCAACGTCGGGCGTGGTCAGTACTTGGATGGGTGACCGTTTTCTTTTTGCATTTTTTTCCGTTTTTTTTTTTGCATTATGGTACGGAACCCTTCGTGCGCGAGTCCGACTCGCACTTGCCCGGTTTTTTTTATTAAATTAAATAAAACCCATTATACTTACACATTTCTAAGACTAGTGAAATGAAATTCGAAAAATTATTTATTTGTATAAAAAGGTATTCCTTCAAAAATTATAATTACCAACTTCATGCGACTCGTAGAAAAAAAATTGGACGAATTACAGATTATCTACATTTTTAATCGGTACCCCTTAGTGTAAATATTGGATAGCGAGAAGTGACGTACGCGTTTGCGTTAAAAAAGTGTCATTTTGTATGGGATTTTGAGTTTCCAAAACGTCCCGTTTGGCGCGCTGTTCAAAATCCCATATAAAAATAGACGTAACGCTAACGCGAACGCTATCGAATGAAACTTACGGGGTCCCTTTGTTTCCCATATTAAAGTCGTAAGTCATAATGTGTAGTTTGTCATATTATCATTAGTCCTAAAACTGAAACCGTTAACTTTTCAGGATTTTCGTAATCCTATAGATAGGTTAGGTTAGGTTAGGTTTGTTTTATGGCAATCCTGAAAAGTTACGCGTTTCTGAGAAAAACAAATTATGACTAACGAAAATTCGGACAAACAATACAACAACAAAATTTGGTAAAAAGCTGCGTAGTTACCTCGTAAATCGCGTATAGTAATTGTTGAGCATAATTAGTAATGATAGATGTAAACTATTTTGTAATATAATAGAGTAGAGACTGCACGATCCCACAGTCAAACCGTGTAAACTGTTTTGTGGGACACTGTACTTGTATAAGCTGTATATTTTCATGTAAATAAATAAATAAATAATTATGACTTAAAACTTTTTGGGAAACAATAGAGACCCGAAATTTACTCTAGTGGTTCTGGCAACATTTTACTAACACATTAGCAATAAAGTGACCTGTACGGTTACCATCAGTTTCTCACTGACATAAACGCCGTCGAGAACGTAATTTACTTTCTATACATCCCGTTTGCACTAATATGCGAGTGCGAGCGAGATGTATAGAAAGTAAATTACGTTCTCGACGGCGTTTATGTCAGTGACAAACTGATGGTAACCGTACTGCTGACATTTATTACTCTTACCTTGGAGATTCGAGCGAGTGTGACCTTGGCAGTGAAAGCAGGGTGCTTGTTTGTAACACAGTTTACTTCTCGCGGTTTAGGGCGATTATACAACTGTTACTGATGTTATGAAATCGATTGTAATTGTAAGTTTATTTAAGTTTCAGGTAGATGGTAGATACAATAAAAAGAAAAATAAACTAGCTTATTGTAATTTAGATATAAATAGTTGTAAATATGAAATACTGCGATTGACATCGTCAGGTGACAAGCAAAACTCACTAATTACGTGCTGTAATTAAATAAATGTTAAACAAAGGAATCTCCTTTGTGATTTTTTTAAATCAATTTATCGGTTTTATTTGTACCAAACAAGCCTGTAATTGAATTCTGTGGACATCCTTATATTTAGACTACACGATTTTAAATTTTCAATACGATAAATAATTAGTTGTTTAGTTTAGGTACTAGTTTGGCGCTAGCGCCACTTGCACCATCCCACTAACCCGGGGTTAACCGGTTAAACCTGGAGATACCATGGTTACCAGTACAATTTGACACTGGGTTAACGGTTTAACCGGTTAATCCCGGGTTAGTGGGACGGTGCAAGTAGCGCACTAAATTACATGGTGTGATATACCGGGTGTGGCCTGTAACATGAGCAAAAAATTGAACTGTAAGCTGTACTCCTCATACCTCGGAGTAAATATCTATGGAGTAGAGACGCGCACTAATTTCTATCTGAAAAATTCTGTCGTTTTTGGCGCGGGGGACGAGGTAACGCACACAAATAATGTTAACACTAATGCATTTTTAGCATGCGTCGCTACACACGCACACGACAAAATTATCAAACACTAGCAAAAACTATATTCACACAAGTACAAGAACAAACACAGACAACCCTGTCCGTGAACGAGATGACGTCAGTTCTAAGTAAACCTAGATAGTGCGAGGGACGCGCCGATAATATTGTCGATATTTTATTGACAATTAATTTTAATTTCTGCTTTTATCAATTATAATAATATTACAATATCAAGTCTTTCTACCAGCATTTTACTAACTTTCAATTTTTGTATTGTTTTTAGATGTTGTTCTAATAGTTTGTCAATTTGTTTAGGGCGAATCTTGCAAGCTGATATAGAATGATTTTTTATTATCAGTTCATTAGTTAATATTTTACATGTTGGTTTACTTCTGAAAGCAATGCAATATACTATTGAGCATGCAGATCTGATGACAGAGATGGAACGCGGCCATAGGATGTCATTTAAGGGATATTGAGTAGGGGATAATTAGTATATATATCGGCGGTAGATCGTAAAATCGGGCATATCGAGATATTCCTAGGCATATCATGAAACTTCCCCATTTAATAATCTGCCTTTTGCATTTTTTGCCACTGCTAGTGCTGCATTCTATGTGGCATTTGGAGCAGAATGCGTAGGTGCTAGGTAGGTTCTAAAATCATACGCTACCCAAACACGTACTATAAGTAGGCTGTCAAGCCATTTCAATGGTTATCATTTGCTAAAATGTAGGACATCCTACTTATTCGATATGCCTAAATGTTGAGGTTTGCACGGTATGGCTGGTGATCACTAGTCAGAACATGACATACCGGCGTTTCACGATCTGCTTAGGAATATCACACCTTGAAGTTAGCACGATATGGCTGGTGGTCACTAGGCAGATCATAATCTGCCTAGGAATATCACTTCTTGAGGTTTGTACGATATGGCTGGTGTTCGCTAGGCATCATGACCATCTGTATATTATTCATTATGTTTATATCGATTTTACCGATATTGGTTTTTATAGTGTCCCATCACTAATATTGGTACGGTGATACCAGAGTAATAAATTAAAAGTGCCTATTTATGGAAAGTGACAGCCGTAAATACCTTAAATTAATAAAATATTTGACATGTTAAATAAAAATATATAGCTGGTCAAGCAAATCTTGTCAGTAAAAAAGGCGCGAAATTCAAATTTTCTATGGGACGATATCCCTTCCCGCCTACATTTTTCAAATTTGCCGCCTTTTTCTACTGACAAGATCTGCTTGACCAGCTATATGTAGAAACTAAAGAAAAAATTAATTTTCAAAAAATAGTCTATCGGTAATTTTACGTTATTTAGGGGTTGTGCACAAATCACGCGAGATGTTTTCGACTACTTTTTGATCCCCCGTCCCCCTTTTCTTTATTCTTATAGATCTATTTATTTGATTAAATAGATTAGGTTGATATGAAACTAAGGTGTTATATAAAAATAATGTGTTACATAAATTATATAACAAAAAGCAACGCAAATAGGGCGTATTACTGCAATGTTCTGCCGCCAGAGTGTAGCACTAAGCTAGCTAGTAAATTTTCTCTTTTCTCTTTATCGCTCAAATATGCAATAGTGATAGAGATAGAGAGGTTAGATAACGAAATTTAATATTTCTTGTTCCGCGGCGGACCCCCAGATTGTGATGGATTGTGGTAGTCGCGCCCCCTAGGGGCTGTCCATAAATTACGTCATCGATTTTTGACCCCCCCCCCCCCCCCTATAATCATCCAAAAATCATGCTTCAAATGACCCCATTTCCTCCTACTTCATGCTACCGTCATCCGATGTCCAGACCCCCCCCCTAATTTAAAATGACGTAATTTATGAATAACCCCCTACGCAGAGTTTCGCATAATATTTCCTATTAGAAATTCTACTCGTACCTAAATAATATTTAGAAAGTCTTCTTTAGAATTACCCTAAATTAGATCTAATACCATATCACTGGTATCACTGTCAGATTGACAATGTTTTTTAGTTATTTGCAAAGTTAATGCACTATTTGATAATATTTAGATGTAATAGTACCTACATATGATAAGAAACGTGTTCTTTTTGTAGACTAGACGTTTTCGATCTCATTTTGAACGAGAAAACGCTGCAATTCGGCATTTTCGGCTCCTATCATTCCGCTTAGACTGACGTTTGCTGAATGGCGTATGACGTGTGGCAACTAGTTTTATATAACCTCCTTGACCGGCGGCCGCGGACTTTTTGCAGAGGGGAACGCCTGTTAATGGCCGCTCCATAGATATTTACTCCGAGCCTCATACTGACCAACATTTGTTCAGCGACTTTTAAAAATAACTTGTGGTTTGATTTTTAATACACTTTAAAGTTTATTCTAAGACGCAATGTATTGCGAATTTTGTTATGTTTAAGGCGTGACAAGACTGACAAGCAACGTCAATCACAATGATATGGCGTGGCGATGGCGTCCATTGAAGATAATATTTATTTTGTATGAAAAATAGGGAGTCTAAATACCTACTTCATAATTTTTAAAAGTTGTTGAACAAAAGTGTCACCGTTTGAGGAGTACAATCTATGTTTTAATTATTTGCTCGTGTTACAGGCCACACCCGGTATAATATTATCAAAATCGACGTTTTTAAACGTCAAATCAAAATTGCTCTCGTCAAGTACTTTTTGTACGTTTATGTTATGATCATTTTCAGGAGAACTGGAAAAAATATTTATTCAACCCCGGCGCGAAAATTATTATTATGGTAGGGCATTAAATCAAAATTTCATGTACCTAGTCTGACAAAAAATTGTAAAAAAATATTGAGGGCGCCACTTCCTACGTAACTGTAACATTTTTGACGTAAAATGCTTAAAAATATGGCAACAATTTAGTATGGAAAATAGTTCGCCAATAGGCGAACTATGTCTAATAAGACACAATTAGCTAACAGAAGGGGCAAGATGGTTGGCCACCTGATACGGCAAGACAGATTCTTTTTAAACATCCTGGAGGGCAAAATTGAGGAGAAAAGACGCAGAGTAAGGCCCAGGCTCACATATCTCAGCCAAATAAAAGATAAAGTTTATGTCGTGTCGTACGAGGGAGTTAAAAGGCTGGCTCAGCAAAAAGAAGAGTGGCGATTACTCCACCGAAAAGAGCATAGCTCTTAAATATTGATGAGGATGATGATGATTTTAAGTCGCACTATAGGCCTCGATGACGACTAATCGTGACATATTTTATTTTATTTTATTTATTCAAACAAAATTTATACAGTCTGACAGTATAAACCAAATCACTGTACAATTTAGAGTTAACTTATACGCTACGGTACACAACACTTTACAAAAACAGTTTTATAAAATACCACTACCATCCATCGCCTCGCAATACCTCAGACAGATACTACATACACTTGCCCGTCGACTTGCAAACAAATCACTTTTAGAGCGCGAATGAGAGGAGATTTTAGATGTGCTGCAGTACGCGTTGCTGGAACTGCAAGAAGGTTATGGTGTCTAGGCCTAAGTTCCTGCTTGGATAGGAAAGGCACAGAGAGCCTCACTATCTGTGCCACTAGGTCAGGGCAGTCGGAATCTCCGCGCAAGATTCTACAAGCCACTACCAGAAGATTATGGTTACGCCTCACTTGCAGAGAGTTGAATCCCAGGGATCCTAACAAAAATTTTGTAGGGTATAAAAATGGATAGCACTTGTAAACATTTTTGTACAGGAATCTTAGAAATGCCTTCTGTACCTTTTCTAGAAGCAAGGCATACATACTTTCAGCGGGACTCCACACTATGCTAGCGGCTTCAAGCTTACTCCGAACAAGGGCTGTATAAAGTAATTTAATTGCCTTTGGGTTGTTAAAGTCGCGAGCATTCCTAATGATGAATCCCAGCCTTTTAAAACAGTCGGGAGCCAGAGCCTCAATATGATCACGAAAAGTAAGTTTGGTATCAAAGATAACACCGAGGATTTATATAATTAAATCGTATCGGAACCTTTCTGTCGCACACTGTAACTGGCTCGCAATTACAGCATTCTCTCATTACATTAGTACCAAGGTTCCAGAGGTCCGTTTTAGCGTAATCAGGGTAATTTCGAAACCGTATAAAAGTGCCTCAATAGGGTCAACGGGCACAGTTCGATTCTAGGTGTCATCGTCCCTTGTGCTTCGATTACAATCATGTATTTAGTAAGTGTTTTAAGGACTTTGTGTAACTCCATTTTAACGCGGAAGCATAAGAAATTTAGAATAAATTAGAATGATAGTGGTAAAATGGGTAATTTACCTAATGGATTAGCACTGGTATAAGTAGTTATTTCCTGTTTGTAGATTCCGTTCCAAGTTTGTACCTAATTATTCGTATTGTCTTCAATTTGTCACTGAATTACAGTTACCTACCCATAGTTTACTTAGGGCCACTTGCACCATCCCACTAACCCGGGAATAACTGGTTAAATCTGGAGTTATCATGGTTACCAGTACAATTTCACAGTAGGTTAACGGTTTAACCGGTTAACCCCGGGGTGCCCCGGGCTAGTGAGATGGATGGTGCAAGTGGCGCTTAGTTATCTACCTACTCCTTGTCTTGATTTGTATTAAACTGATTACAGATGACAGATGAAGCCAGTACGAATAGCCAATTTACTGACATATTAGGCAGTAAATTGGCCATTCGAACTGCCATTTTAGTGGTATGTAAAAATACGGAGCCGGCTCCCTGTGCAGACACACGCAGACACACTTTCGGTTGTGATATTTGAAACTATACGACAAATGTCACATACATTGCGTTGCGTAAAGTAAGGATGCTAAGCACAAAGAATTTCTAACATTGATCAGTTTTTTCCTATCTCTATCGCACGCGCATTATTATATCGCTTTCCCGCTCGCACTGAGGTATTGACTGCCGGCATCATGGGCGCAGCAATATGGAAATGGCAGATCAATGTATGAAATGTTTAGCTTAGCGTACTGAGGGCCTACCGCGAACCAACGTTCGACGTGTTGTCTTCCCTGTCACACTTACGTACGTATTTACAAGTGCGACAGAGAGGCGACACGTCGAACCCTCACCCTCTGTATTTACCCGTAGCGTAACGTGTGGCGTACACAACGCATAATTCTAAATTCAACTTTCAGTTCCACCTCACTCTCCTTGTGCTCGTCGCCCTCGGTTCCACCGCCCAGCTGCCATCCCGGAGCTACCTTCCGTCCCAAAGCCAAAGCCAGGGCAGCTTCCAAAGCCAGAGTGGCTTCGGCAACTTCCAGAGTTCCTCTGGAGGCACTGGGAACACACGCCCGCAGCAGGCGGTTGAGAAAAATGCTGACATCTTGAAACAGGATACGGAAGTTGGCGAATCTGGTAAGTTAGCACTGACACTACCTGCCCTCGTTCTAAGGTCGAGGAAAGTTCCAGAGCCAGGGCAGCTTTAGCAACTACCAGAGATCCAGCTCTGGAGATACCAGTATCTCCTGAGCAGCAGTTCCCAGGAACAAACGTCCGCAGCAGGAGGCGGAGAAGAATGCTGATATCTGGGAACACGACACGGAAGGTGGGGAATCTGGTAAGTCAATTGGCAAATAAAAGTTTCAAGTAAGGTCATGCCCATGCAGGTGTAGTTAATAATCAATGTTTCTTTTTTCAAATTGTAACTTTGTAAGTTTGTACCAATGTTTAGGTACGTTCACGGTACTTATTTTCATGTTTTCTTGGTAAGCAATACACCAATATGTACGTATGTTACAGGTTTCCACTACAGCTTCGAAACCTCCAACGGCATCAGGGCTGAAGAATCCAACAATGCTGGCCAGTCCCAAGGTGGCTTCTCGTACAAGGGCGACGATGGTAACACCTACACCATCACGTACACGGCCGGAGAGGGGGGCTACAAGCCCCAGGGGGCGCACCTGCCCGTAGCTCCCCCCACCCCTGAGGCTATACTGTTAGCCCTTCAGCAGAACGCTAAGGATGAGGCTGCTGGCATTTTTGACGATGGTAAGTTAAGTTTCATATCGTGAAGTTTTTGTAATGGCAAACAAGCATACGGCCAGCTGACGCTAAGCGGTCACCGTAGCCTATGGACACATGCATCTCCAGGACGGTTATACCATCAAATCTCTATATTAGGGTCAGCAAAGTGCAAAGGACACTCCTAGAATTGCAAGCATCCGTAACTAATGCCAAAGACATATGTATTAACTTCGTATAAGACGAATAAACTCTAAGGAAAAAACGTGCCTCGGAATTCAAGTAAAAGTCATTCTCGAATAGATGCCGCACACACCTTTAGCCTATCCTCGG
Organism: Cydia splendana; assembly: GCF_910591565.1. Lineage (NCBI taxonomy): Eukaryota > Metazoa > Arthropoda > Insecta > Lepidoptera > Tortricidae > Cydia > Cydia splendana. Next base: position 15,891,159 of record NC_085975.1, on the reverse strand, counting down.
CTAGATGGCGTGACGACACCGTTTCATATTTAACAATTTTAACACATAGATATCAGTGAATGAACATGGATCAAAATTATATAAAAATAATAAAATCATTTATCCATATATATACATTTTTTGATAACTTTATACGTTTTCATTTTGAGTTTTAGTCGTGTGTCGATAGATGGCATTAAATTTACAGTGACTACATAATTTACAATGACAGGACCCCTCTATACTATCTATTCTTTTTGCTAATGCTAATCCCTTGACATATATATGGCGGGATGTATGCTTTTTTTGCTACCGATCGGTACTTATATTAAGACGAAACAGGAGCTGAGTTTTAAATATTTTAGGTAAATATACCCGTCTCGCTAACGGAAGCGGCACCTAAAAGTAGTGCGATAAGGACAAGGCGAAAAATCCTGCGTAAAAATCTCAAAAATCGAGGTTTCGTACTCCTCTGTTTCCTCCTCCAAAACTTAACCAATCGTAACCAAATTTGGAAATGTAAATGATTATGAAATTATCTGTGTCGGACCGTTTTGCTTTTTTGGCTAATTGATATCAGTTTTGAATGCCACGCCTCTCATTGCGGCATAGTCAATTAGGCCATTTTGGCCATTTTTGAAGGGCTCTAGCGCCTTAAAAAACAAAAATATCAAAAAAAGCAAAACGGTCCGACACAGATATTGACAATATTAATCTGTGTTGAAAAAATCATTGCTCTAGCTTCAAAAACCACGGAGGAAAACGAGGAGTACGTTTGTATGGAGAAATGACCACTCCCGTTGGCTCTTAAAATTGCTTTGGAAACAAATGGAATACTATAAACAACATGAACATTTACTTAGGTACTATAATTCTATATCTGTGAGTGAGAAAGCGCCATCTGTGAGAAATAGCAAGAACTACGCGATAGTGCCCAGTACAAAGAAGTTTCTTAATTGGAGATTTATAAGCACAACAGCGACATCTTTTGAACTTAGTCATAACATTCAACGTAGGATACAAGCAAACCTTAACTACATAAATATTATTTAAAAAGAAAGCTTTTAGTGTGGTGATATAGCCGAGGGATTTAGGGATTTGACTAGAAAAAAAGTAAATCAGAAGAAGGTATAGGTACTTTCAGTGTTATTGGGGTACACGGTAAAACGTTAAGACGAAAGTGGAAGACTCGCGCGAAATCGCCTTTTCATACAAACGTAATTCTCATTTTCCTCTTTGGATATTAACATTATTGAAAATATTAGGAAACAATTGGTTATATATCAACCACAGCTATGTTTGATTTTTTTTTTCGAATTTTAAATTAATATAAGAGTCAGGAGCATTAAAAAATTTGTATGAAATCTGTTTTTCGCTCCTAGTTTTTACGATAATCAAAAAATCTAAAAAAACGTCAAACTTAGGGGCATAGCTATGGTTAATATGCAAATTATGTAAAAATATTTTACATAATGTCAATATCTTCTTAACTTTGAACGCCACGCCTATAGGGGGCGTGCGGCGTGCATGAACTATAGGGGGCAGCATAGGAGCCGTCAGATTATGTTAATATCCATAGAGGAAAATGGGGACCACGTTTGTAATGTATAAGCGGTCGTCTCCTTTGTGAAAGAGCCCTTGACCTGCTTGCAGAATTTTTTTTTGAATTTTTCATGTTTTTCATTGTTTCAGGAAAATACGATGCAGCGAAGCATGGCGGTGGTATGAGCTCCAGCTCATCATCCTCCTACCACTCATCATCATCATCAGCATCTAGCTTCGGATCCACCAGCCACCAGTCCAGTTTCAACCCTAACACTGGATACAGATATTGATCTACAAGAAATGACAATACTAAACTCCGTTTAAGCTAACTCTGCGGCAACGAAGTGTGGCAGCGGCACTATGAACGTCTTATCTTTACAGGATTGTGTGTTTATTGTGCCGCTGCTACACTCTGTCGGATTCGGAGAATCCGATTTCAGATTTGATTAATTTATTCTATAACTTTTCCACTTTTAATATTATTTTTACTTCGGTATTAATAATTTTTTAGTAAAAAAGTTGTATTTTTGTATAATCATACTATTTAATTTTGTTAATTAATTACAAAAACGTTCTATGCTATCTTTTTAACTATAAATTGGTAGGTAACTTTTTATCGGTACAGTCAAAAGTATCTGTCAGTCTCATTGTTTTTCATATAACAGACATATCTCTTTTTATCCTTGATCGTCGATCGCTTTTTCATCTAGCCGAGTATAGGCCAAAGTTATGGCGCCATCTTTTCGAGCATACATTTTTATAGATTTTCGGAGGCACGTTTTTGTCTTAGACTTTATTTATCTTATACGGAGTTATATATTATATCTTTCTTTATCTACTAATAATGCTAACTGTACTACCTTACTTTCAAAGACTGCAAGTGTAATTACTTCTTAAACGACGAACTTGGCATTTTCTCTGGTCATAAATTTGTTACTTGAATTATATATATATTTAATTTTATTTTACGCTACTTAAGTAATTTAGGTATATTTCCTCTTCAGTGGACAAATTCAATCACTGTTTTCTTCCTACGCATAATTAAAACACAGTTTTGAAATAAATACCTTATTAAATACATTTCTCCAGTTTTTTTTATTGATGTGTATTTCGTTTTCTCGGTGACAAAATTTGTTAAACCCTCGTGCCTTGAAACCCTGGCAACGCTCAAGATTCAATTTTTCGAACCACTCGCTGCGCTCGTAGTTCAATTTTGGAATCTTTCGCTTGCTCGGGTATCAATATTAGCACGAGAGGTTAAACAACTTTGCCGCCTTGTAAAACAAATAATTATTGCTTAAAAATATGGCCTTTACTAAATATTATTATCGGGCCACTATGACGATTTATGCATACATTTGGTCATCAACAAGTAAGAACATTATAGGCCAATCAAATTAGATCTAAAAAAAGCGTTTTGAGGAATGAATTCCCAGCAAGCTGGAAATCATTTTAATACCTTCATTTCGTATATGTGTCCTAAATGTGTATAATCTGAGTTTGCTCCATCCCAAGAGGTGTGGATAAATTTTGGGAGCCTTGGGAGCTACATTTTACCTTAGACTGACAAACCCACTCGATGTAGAAGGAACCCACCGTCAAAATCAATGTGACTACCAGCAAGGTGGCTGTAAATTAGACACTGGTAAAAAAATTAGGATTTTAACACGATTTTACCAAAAAAAAAAGAAATTCAAAGTGGCTGCTTTAAATTTTTTACAATGTTTGACTACCTCAGATGTCAATTTTTATCATGATTACCTAGAGCAAATTTTCCGTCGGACGTACCGTTTTTGAACTACAATACAAGCAAAAAACTGAAAAAGAGCAAATTTTTTTCCACAGCTCCTGGAATGGAGCAAACTCGGATTACACTAATTTAGGGCCAAATGAAGGTATTAAGACAATTTCCAGCTTGCTGGGAATTAATTCCTGGAAAAATCAATTTTGATGGGCCTATTAGGCATTGCGAAATTATTATTTGTTTCTTTGTTTTTACCGCTATCCATTGAATTGTCCTTTGATTTTATGGCTAGGTTAAATATTAGGGCAAAAATTAAAAAGATGTTTTTATAAAAAATTTCGTTTTATTCACAGAATAAATAATTTCACCCACATCATCATGGTCATTATTGCTAAGATCAGAGTATTAACCATTGTAACAAAATTAACAACAGAATCTATAGAAATGACGTCAAATTTCAAACTTTATGCTTTATTTTACTTAACACCATTTTGAAATCTTCAATTTCCAACTATAAATAAAGGTGTTTTAGGATTTTTATTATTTCATTTGGTTTATTTCTTTTTGACGTCACTTCAACAGCCTCTATTCTAATTTTGTCTTCATCAATTTCAACATTATTATCAATAGGTATTTTGGGAGTATTGGTAAGTGTAAGTAATTGTGAAACATATTACTTCAATATTTCACAATCACTTTCATTTTCATCTTTGAGTTCAATTGTTTCTGTTGCATGCTACTATTTCTTTGTGTTTAATTTCTTTTGCTTCTTTAACTTCAATTGTTTCTATTTCAGTATGTTTATTATCACCATCTTTGTTTTGTGTACGTATGTCGCTATTGGTTTGTTGTTCTTCGAGTGAGACAGCGTTTTGGTTGGTAGTTGAAACCTTACAGTTAGAGTGAGACGGCGTTATTTAGCCTCTGTAGCCGGCGCTGGCTTGCGCGTGCGCGAAGCCCTGCTGCTGGTGACCGAAGGCGGCGCCGGCGCCGTGCTGCTCGGGCTTGTACTGACCTGGAATTTGAAAATGGAATTTTGTTAAAAAATATTGTTTTCATGAAACGCTGAGCTGTTAAAAGAGTTGGACCAAGCTAACACAGCATGGCATTTGTGGTATTGTCATCATTAGGTAATGTCAATTCTATGAAATTATGAACTATGAATAGGTTTCGTAACAAAAATGTACGTTTGTACTTAATAGTAAAATAAGTAGGTAATGCGTTAGGATTTAATATTTCATGTACCTATCTCTAACAAAGTGTCAAACAAGCTCGTACGTTAAGACAATAGGGAATATTAGGCAAAGCTCTGCGTAGGTGGCACAACTAGCACATACAGTAAACATACATCAATGACACGTTCATGCGTCACTACGTCAATCACATGGCCTACCGTGAAACACGACTATCGAAAGTTCGGTTTCTGCCTCTTTATCACTCTTGCATATTCGAGCGATAAAGAGGCAGATAACTAAATTTCGATTTTCGCGTTTACCGGTAGGCCCTTGTTAACAAACCGCCTTGATGCATCACTGTCATATTTTATTCTCTGTGAAAACTTGTCAAAAAACAGTTTAAAGCACAGTATGTATAAGTTAGTCTATGAATTTACTAGAGTCGGTAGTGCTGCACTCTGGCGGCAGAACATTGCAGTAATATCCCCTATTAGCAATACCCATCCCAAAAAAAATCAGAAAATGGTAATGATAATACAGAACCCGTAGTGTAAATTTTATTCGATAGCGTGACATTTTTTATGGGATTTTGAGTTTCCAAACCTCCCGCTTAACGCGCTGTTAAAAAAGTCATACAAAATGAGACTTAACGCAAACACGTACGTCACGTCACGCTATCGAACGAAATTTACCTCTTTATTTTCGTCACTGCTCATTTTCATGATTAAGGTAAAGCTCATTATCATAAACGTCATGTTTTACACCTTTATAATCGTTTACATCTATTAAGACACCTTCCCTAACCTATTGTTAGTCACCTCTCATTATCCTTCACAAATTCCCATCCCACCATTTACACGGTCTTCTCGAAATTCCAATTTAACAAGGTAATGTCACCTTTAATTGTATAGCATTAAGGAACGGAGCGCAAATGGACTGTTTCCCAAGATCTAGAGTGAGGGGTCATTGTGAAACATCGAAAGGTCAGTACAACAGGTGTGTTCACATAAATTGCTATCCAAACGCCCGGACCAATTGACTGAACGACATAGAGATCTTTTGCAATCCAGTATAGTATGACTTGGATATCAATAACAATTATGAGTAATCAGAGGCCACTATTATGCTGGATTGAATTCGCCGGAATTGTTAGCGAACGGAATTATCTCAGGTAATTTTGCAGCCGTTTTATTACCGTTCTTTGTAGGTTAGATTTTGATACAGGTAATTAGGTTTTAAGGTCGTAATTAGAAAAACATAGATTTAAGAATTTTAATGGAAATATCAGCTACCAGATTAGACAAGGAAACTAAATTTACGTGTGAGATATTCGGAACATTTTCTCATAGTTAAATTGAATAGGAACTAAAGGCATTCGACATTCTTAAAGACACATTTCTTAACAGTGAATATCTGATATGAAAGTATTAATTAATTTTTATGAATATGAATACTTGATTAATGACGCTGGATGTCTTATGAGCGAGGATGAAATAGGCGAAGATAATACTATTTTTTAACAAAATATTGCATTGTTAGACAATCTGGGCGTCTGAGGTTTCCAAGAAGGGGAAAGGGACTAATAAATCAAGTAAAGGGTTTTCGGGTTTCAACTGCAGCTGCATTACTGTTATAACATTACTTCGGCCACGTTTAAGGGACCGCTCTAACTGTCAATTCGCTAGATAACACATTACTGCAGCCATTATGACGTTAAATCCGTCAATCATTTAAGGAAATTGAAATATAAAGCGGCGAGATCAATGCAGCTGGAGTAACATCGCAACTGCATGTAATGTTGTTGACATTCAAACATCACTTTTGAATCAATGTGACGGACAGAATAAGAACATGATTTTTTAAAAGCTTCCCAAGGAGTGAGAAATCCATAGTGTATCATCAAAAGCTGTTTTAGAGAACACTTTTACTCACCATCATCGATGATACCAGCGGCTTCATCAGCAGCGTTCTGTTCCAGAGCCTTAAGGATTTCCTCAGGGACGGGGGGAGCGGTGGGGATGTGGGCGCCCTGGGGCTGGAAGCCTCCCTGGCCGGCGGCGAAGGAGATGGAGTAGACCTGACCGTCGTCGCCGGTGTACTGGAAACCACCCTGGGACTCGATACCGTCGGCCTGAAAAGTCAGAAGTAAATTTAGTAGGTAGTCGAATTTAACATAATTGCGGTGAAATGTTAGAAAATGTTGGAATTCTACGGTTTATAATAATAATCTCTTAGATTATCATATCTAGTCACTTATAAATTAGGAAATAATATAATTATATTACTAAACTATTTTATATTATAATATTTATAATGGTTCAAACTGTCCGTAACTAGTAGCTTCGCGAAAAACTAATAATTATTTAGGTCTATTACAAAATTAAACAAAATATAGGTACAATATTTGGCAAAGTACCTATGTAATAAAATCATGTAGGTAATAGCATTTGATAAAAGAAAACAAATAACTTTAGGCTGCATAAGAAAATCTTTATCCATAATTACATACTTCAGAACAAAAATGCATGACATCCATGACATTTCGAAAACTCAACCTTTGGCTCTTCAAATCATAACAGGAAAACATTTAGATTGTGCCCTTGATACTCTAGGATTCTACGTCAAATACGTCGGCGGTCATCCAAAGTTCAGGACCTTCAAACAACAGGGCTATGCCTTTGTGTCGGCACAATGCAGTTCTCACCTTTGTCAGTATTGTACCATCGCATCATGTTAACTGACAGTTCGTAAACCTTATTACAATAGGCATAAGATCCACAGATGGACAGAGAGTGTTGCTGTTTGTACGAGGAACTTGCATTTACATGCTTTGTCACTTTGGGAATGATTTTAAGATAGCGTTAGCGCCGGAAAATTTTATGTTACAAAAAGTTTGTGCGTTGTTTCATAAGTTTAGACAATGTATTGCAAATTGGTAGCAGAATATATGTGTCGCTTAACTTCAAACTCGGGTAAATCCATTCGACCCTCTCAGCAAATATCTACCCTATTACCTTTTCTTAATACCAAAATCGCATAATCTGACAGATGGATTTACCCGAGTTTGAAGTTAAGCTACTCATATACAGTTTTGAACATTTTTATGCGCTACTGTTTCGAGAAATACATGGCATTATCTGATTGCATTATGTATCCGTGACAAATCGTAACTATGAATACAACTTCTGTGAGCGTCTAAATAACTATAGCGTCTGCCCGCGATTTCGTCTACGTGGAATGATAATTGATAAAAACTATCCTATTTTTCCAGAGCCTCAAACAAAATTTGTATAGGGGCGTACCCATACAAAATTAGTATAGGGATAGTTCATAGATAATATTGCCGAGGGATCTGACATTTAAGCAAAATTTTAAACAGACATATATTTTCACATAGTAATTTAGGTAAAAACCCACGCAATAGCCATTTCTCCCGTCGCAATTTTCGCACAGCGCGTCAATATCTTTTGTTCCCTTCTAATTGCCTGGCTTTACGCCCTCTAAGATTTAACAGACTGACTAACGTCAAACAGCAGGGAAGTATGAAGTTTCCCATAACTTTAGCGAACGCTTTAACGGTGACAGACGGTTTGGTGCAACCGATCCTAAAAGTACTGAAATAGTGTATCAATTGTATCAAATCCGGTTCAAATTGACCTACAGTCTGCGTGCGATTGCCGTGCATCGTAAAGGGCAGTGACCAATACAGACACAAAGGTCAATATGGCAGCGCTAGTACAGATTTATTGGTGTGATTAGGACCGCATATCATTTAACTTTAAATGCTAATTGCTTGATGTGCTTTTATCAATACACCCATTAAATGTCTCTAATAATTAGTTAAAATTTCGACACGATATTTGAACAAGTAGGTAGGTACGGATTTCATCAAATCAAACATTATCAACTTCATCGCAGGTACTTTACCTAATTCGAACTTGACTTTTCTTTATTTAAAGCGATTTCTTCGTTTAGAAAATGTCCTTAACGTCGTTATTATTTATTCTAGGTTAATAAAAGAACACAAAGAACTAATTTAAACGACAGCCTTGTCAGGTAATCTTCAAGTTCAAATAGATCCAGACTAAAACTTTTAATAATTATGTTTAATGCGTCTCTCTGAGATTGACATTGGAGTGTGGTCGGGTGTTGAAATGAGCCATTTTGCGGTTGAGAGCTAAGTTTGACCAAAGATCAAATGTAATTTTATATTCTCAAAGCTATTTCTATATTTCTAACGATAACTTTTTTACGTATATTAAAATATATCCTTCTTTTTTGTACGATGCTTATGAAGATACACAATTAGATCAAAAGTCTTTATATGTGAAGGTTGATTGCTACTGAAACTATCACTCTCAATCAACATCATGTTAATTACCAAGAGGGCCGTGTCATTTAAATGTTAATGGTTATCATTGCATTTGAATGATTATTTGCCGCCGATTTCATTAATTTTCCGTCTAAATTTATATAATGATGTATCGAATTAGAGATCTTCTAGATTTGAAGTGCATAGTTTAAGTACACGTAGACTTACATCGACCGGGATATGAACCGTGATTACCTTTTGTATTGTTTTCGAACTCCCGATATTTCACGGTAAACACGGTCCATATCTCAGTTGATATAAGTCTATTGAAACTAACCGTGAACCATTCAGAACTGTTACATATAAATAAGTAATTCCGTAGTTAATGCAATTTATAATTTCCGCTTTTTGTCTACTACATGAATCGTTTATATTTCACTCTACATCCAATAACCAAGTAGGTCAAACGTAATTACACCCCAACTGACCCATGTCAGTTTATCATGTCCCAAATCCATCATTATCATCTCAATCAACATCCATCCTGCCGAAAGTTTCATCAGTGCCTTGCGCAAACTTGAACCCTGTACGGTCATATCATTACGGTCTTGCAACCATCCGACAATTTTTTTGCATCGTATGTCAAGCTTTCACGATTGGCGATTCTTGAATAATGGGCTCATTTGATGGATGATTCGCGGCATTGCTTTTGATAAGAACCTCAGTATGGTTTCTTAAATAAGTATACTTGTTACTTAATGCCTATACTAGGAAGCGGCCAACTTTTATGAGGAAGATCCAAACGCAATTAGCTACTCGTACATGCATGATTTTTTTGAACTTTTGAAATATGTCAATCGATTCTATTTCCCGTATCCGTGAGATTAAAATATTTTTAATATCTGTCTAGGTAGGTATATCTAATTTACCCTTAGAGTTTTAACAAGTGTTTAATGTACTCGTACGTTTGGGCAATAAAAAATATGTTAAAATTTTACGTTTTTGAACTCGAATATCCTTACAAAAATGTTACAAAATTGTTGATTTGAGATTTTTGCATTAACTTTGTGGTGTTGAACGTGTTTATTGAAAAAACACTATAAAATATTTATCAAGCAAATATCTTATGTGATACATCTATGAAAAATGTTGTGTGATGTTATGTGGGAATGTGATGTGTGATGTGGGTGGGCTTACCTCATGCCCCTGTTCCTCAGCCTTAATTCCATTCTCGGTCTCGTAGTTGTATCTGAAGTTGCCCTCCTTGACATCGGAGTCCAGGGCCAGGATCCTGGCGTTCCTCTCGAACGAGGCCTGGGGCCGGTTGGACTGCTCGGGGTAGGCTGGGGCAAGGCCGGCGGCGGCCACGCCGAGGAGAGCGGAGATCAGGAGCTGGGGGAAAAATGGAATCACCATTTATTTCATGGGAACAAAGGTGTGTTGCGATATTTTTTGCTACTGAAATTTCCAGAAATATTTAAGGCTTGCCACAGATCTTATAAAAGCTTGGCTTTAAGATTTAGACGATAATTATTGCGAAGTTACAAAAGCGGATCAATTTCTGATTAGTCTTTCAAAATATTATACCGGCACCACACCTTAGTCATTGAAATACATCTTACACTATAAGCTTAATCAATTAATAACCGCACATAGTTGCAAAATTAGATACCTGTCATATAACATATTGCCTAAAGCACAACCTGTCATTCTACATGTCAAGTTATGTAACAAAGCTAAACTTAATGCAATAATTGACTGAAGTAAAAACCAGTATAAGTCCCGTATTATTATTTATACGAAACTTATACCTATTCATTAGAGTTATTAATTTTATATGGTTAGGTGTTTATGAGCCTATTGTATGTGATGAGTGAGCTATTGTTCTATTTTGAGCTAGATTTTGTAAGAATGTTACGACGGATTATAAGGAAGTCGCAGTCACTGTCAAAATCGATGTTTTCGAATAACGCAATCCTGTTTAATAATTTTTTGTTGTTGATTTTTTGTTTACGAGTATTAGTTTAGGAAAAAAATGTTAATAAGTTTTTTTTTTATTTAGTTGATCATAAGTGTCCTCATGATTTTGGTTTCTTTATAATATAATGAGGATTATTCTAGGATTATTGCTAAGATAAGATGACAGCGAGATTTATGATTCTGAGAAATAATGATCTAATTCTTAGGAAAGGTTACTTTTTTTCGAATAATACCGAAAATTTTTAAATGGGATAAAAATATTTACATTTTTTATATAAATAACTAAGTAATATTTACATGCATGAATACTTAAATATTAGTGGAAGCATATATGACCTATATCACTATAATTATGGGCGTGGAAGTGCCGATGGCCAAGTTTGATTTTTTTTACATTATGATATAATTAGGTATAACTTGTTATCTTTAATTAGATTATATTAGATTATGCAATATTAGATTATATCAATGTTTTGTTTCATTATAGTCTTGAAAGTTATTAAAGTTCATATAATCACGATGCAATTTTTATTGTAATATGAGTAGGTACTAAAGTAGACATTTTAATAGGTACCTAATTATGTTTTCGTTTTTCTAAAACACTAAAAACAAAAAGGATTTTTTTTACAAAACCACAATTAATTTTTTGAAACTATTTTTTTTTTATTAATATAAAGTAATATTATTATAAACGCCGACACAAAAAAACTCACCAGTTTCATATTTGCGAGTACGTGTGGTATCCAAGGAGTCGAACCTGCGAATGTTCAGTCGACGAGCGCTCCTCCTATATATACTTGAGAGCGGTTGCAAAACGCCTAGGTAATAATGTTACTACTTTTCCTAATAAATAAAGTTCGTTTTTGCGCATGCATATTGTGATAGCTTTATCGGTCGGAGCTTTGAGCTTTTGGACTTGGACTTAATTTAAATTTAGTATAATTTTTTTTTGCAATTTTCCATACTTAAACAATATTTGACGACCTGTCTGGCTTAGTGGGTAGTGACTCTGCCTGTGAAGCCGATGGTCATGGGTTCAAATCTTAGAATCCCGGTAAGGGCATTCATTTGTGCATTGAGCACAGTTTGTTCCTGAGTCATGATTGCTTTCTATGTATTTAAGTATTTATATTACCCACAACACAAGCCTTCTTGAGCTTACTGTGGGGCTTAGTCAATTTGTGTAAAAATGTCCTATAATATTTATTTTTTTATTATTTAATATTAAACATGTATTATTAGTTTTGCTATCGAGGTTCCACTGTATATACGTAAAAGTTAAGCTAGACCCATTTTTGCCACAAATAACCTCCTGAGTCCCTGAGGCCTTTATAAAGGATTTAATCCAAATCGAATTTTGAATTAAAATGGAATACAAGAAGGTTCCAATTCCAAAAGTATTCAAGACTGCAATAAGGGGCTGTCCATAAATGACGTCATCGTTTTTTCACGATTCACTAAAATCACACAAAAATCATGCTTCGAATGACCCTGTTTCCTCCTACGTTATGCTACCATCATCCGAGGTCCAGACCCCCCCCCCTAATTTGAAATGACGTAATTTATGAATAGCCCCTAATGACAAGGGCGACTAAGGAGGATATAGGTACCTGATTTTACTGCAAATTAAATTAAGTGTAAATTTCATTCGATAGCGCGACGTGACACGCGTTTCGCGTTAAGTTTCATTTTGTATGGATTTTGAGTTTCCAAAACGTCCCGCTTGGCGCGCTGTTCAAAATCCCATACAAAAATAGACATAACGCAAACGCGAACGCTGGTCACGCTATCGAATGAAAAAACTAGGGATTCTGAAGTTATTTCCGTACTATTTGTACCATATATTTTATTTTGTTTTTATTTATTTCTTATAATTTTGCACAAAAACACGTTTCTATACCAAATTAAATATTTGTATTAATGCATGCTTATTGCATAATATTATAGCATTACCTACTAATTAAAGTTTTGTGCTTTTGTAGGTTTAGTTTAATAGTTTTTCGATTTTTTGTAAATAAAAAAAAAATCAATAAACATATTTTGTTACAATTACCGTACAGCACTTACAGCTTTTTGGGTCATTAGAGCTTTGAACTTTCGTGTTACTAGTGATAATGATAATTTAATATAGGTACGCTGTCTTATTTTCTGAAATCGTTAATCATATTTTTATGTAATTGCTGATAATAGATAGAATTAGAGGTTAAATAATAACACACGGCACGTACACGTACACGAGTGTTCGGAGTTCCCATATACCTAAACTTATCGTTTTTTTTAAATTGTTGTGATGGATTAGTTATAATTCCTCCTGAGCCCCGATGTCATTTCAAAAGAACAAAATCATATTAAATTTAAACTATAGTTGGTCAAGCAGATCTTGTCAGTCGAAAAAGGCGGAAAATTCGAAAAATGTAGGCGCGAAGGGATATCGTCTCATAGAAAATTTGAATTTCGCGCGTTTTTCTACGGACAAGATTTGCTTGACCATCTATATAAGGAAATAATAGAAGGTTCCAAATTAAAAAACGCAAAAACGACTCTCGAAATTAGGAGGTTAAACATGCCTTTTCCATAGAGAAATAAATGAGCATAGACTGCTAATGGAGTTGGCCGGTTGAAGTATTCAGCAGATAGTGCCAGATATATTCCATTGAATTGTGTCAAATTTTTGTTTTTTAATGGAATTTTATGCCCTGGATGCCAGCCCTTTAAGCCAAATCTCATAGAAAAAAGGCCCAGCTATGACGGCGCCATCTATGCAAACCTTTGACAGTAGCCAACCCCAGTGCCATGCATCAGTTTTCTTATCAAAACGAGGGTTATTTCGCAGCCGACATCTAGCGTCAAGTAGCGGATTTATCAGTTTTGCTATTTGACAATAGATCACAACTTTATTGTCAGATAACAAATGACCCTTTTTTTGTTAGTGTGCCTTAGATTTAATATCATAACGAATGTAATTGCTCCATTTCGGTGATGCATCAATCCGACCCTGACGTTTGACCCGGCCTTATTACAAATGTCAGCGCATCATATTAATATCAACACTTAAGTCTAACCAAACTACTTTCTAATTTACTTAGCACTCCTCTTAGACTTACTTCCTTTTGTTGTACGATTACGGTGGCAAATAAGCGCTCAGTCTGTTGGTTTAAATGACAGAGCAAGCTCGAAGCGCGAGCGAAGTGTCTCTGTTTCACCGTGGGTAAAAATGCTTCCATATTGTATGTCTGTCCGGTTATCCGGTGATTTTTGACCGAAGTTAAGCAACGTCGGGCGGGGTCAGTACTTGGATGGGTGACCGTTTATTTTTGCCGTTTTTTGCCCGGTTCTCTACAAATCGCATTTTTCTACCTATTCTCATGAAATTTTGAGAGGTCGTTAACCAATTTAAATTAAAGGATTTTTTTTTCGATTCCTTTCATGGGAACATTTTTAAATGGCAGAAACATGAAGTTCGCAAGTTCTACAGCTCACAAAGCCACTATAGTACAATATTATAAAGGATGACACGCTAGACCGGGCCGTGCCCGGGCCGAGGCGTACGACATAATTCTATGACCTATACATAGAATATCCTTTACATAGAATACGAAGCGTCGGAAGCTCCGGCCCGGCCCCGGCCCGGACTAGCGTGAGTCATCCTTAAGCGGTCCGGACCGCTAGTTGTCTAGCTAGACTAATACCGGGTGTGGCCTGTAACACAAGCAAATAATTAAAACATGGATTGTACTCCTCAAACGGTAACACTTTTGTTCAACAATTTTTAAAAATGATGAAGTATTTAGACTTCCTAATTTTCATACAAATTAAATATTATCTTCAATGAACGCCATCGCCATGCCATATGATTTATGATTGACGTTGCTTGTCATGCTTTAAACATAACAAAATTCGCAATACATTGCGTCTTAGAATAAACTTTAAAGTGTATTAAAAATCAAACCACAATTTATTTTTAAAAGTTGTTGAACAAATGTTGGTCAGTATGAGGAGTACAGCCTACAGTTAATTTTTTTGCTCGTATTACAGGCCACATCCCGGTATAGCATTTCACGGGTTGTTCCGTATAATTTTTTTGATTTCGTGTATTAGAATTTTTTTCGACATTTAATGCCGATGATTATTTTTCGTGCACATTTTTGACCATTTGTCACAGAAAAAGAAACTCCAATACCTTGGGTTTGCACAATTTCATGGAATGCTTTATTTCAAATTAGCTTAACTACGAGTACACATACTTCTCCTTCGGAGGAATATGTCGAAGTAAAAGTCAACCTGTATACAGGCTGATTCAGGAGACGTGAGCATGACTAACACTGCGCATATCGTTAATTATAAGCAACTGTTTCGTATCAGTATTAGTGAGGTTAACGTTAATTTTCTAGTCGTGTTGAAAAAAAAAATATAATTTTTTTTACGACATGCATGGTCACCCTAGAATTAGAATACTAAACTACCGATATTCTGTGTTTTGAATGTCATTACTGTCATCACGGTCTGGTTACTTTTGAAAACTCGTATCTCACTCAAGTTTGACAGTTTATTTTCTTCGTAATCAAAATGCCATTACGGTTAAAGAGGTTTTATGTTTATTAATTAGGTCCTGTAGGGTGACCATGATTGTTGAGAATTAAATTTGCCCTCACCAAAAAGTTAAAAAGTAGGAAAAAGTGTGGTTGTTTCTCCTAAATACGACGGTGATCGATCAATTATCAGTTACTGAGTGTGCAGGATTAGTCCTGCTCACGTCTCATGAATCATCCTGTATACAGAATTCAGTAGCCATGTCCTCTCGTGTATTTCAAGATAACATCTCGTTAACATACCACACAATTACTAGCTGCTTGTCAGCCATAAAGGATGCATTAATTGAAAATTAATACGAGAATCCATCTTTATATATGAAATGAACCTGTTTTCTGAATGTTTTTAACCAGGAAATATTGAACCTGTTAATTTTGAGATAAGTGCTGGTTATCAAGTGTTTAAGATATGATGTATATGTAAGGTGCGTTGTAAAATTATGAGTGAAATCGAAATAATGAGTCGGAGGTCAAACTAACTCCATAAAAGGACTCCAAAGGACCTAAAGTATGGAAAATGTGGTTTCAGTTAAATATCTTGAGGTTTTGCCATGTTATTAGATTTCAGAGTCCTGAACAAAAATTTCTAGGGGTGGTACCACTGTTTCCGAGTCCCTTTCAGAGTTTCGACTGATTTTGTACTAGATAACAAAGTATTAGACTCGGAAACAGCAAATCTATAACATGGCAAAACCTCAAGATATTTAACTGAAACCACATTTTCTCTCTCTCTCTATCTCAAGATTAACTAAGACCACATTTTCCATATTTTAGGTCCGGGGTCCTTTCATAAAAGGTGTCGTATTTATAATATTAGTAAGTAATAGTTGAATCGGATATTATAAGGGAGACCTATGAGAGTTTACCTAGGCGAATGTATGAGAATGAGAAGTGTAAGGGGAAAATCAAAGGGCTGGTGGGGGTAGCGGCACCACTTTTCACCCTGGCAACATCGAGTTTCTTGAAGCCTAGGAACACCGCTATAAGGTTCAGCCGGCCTAGCCAAGGTGTCAATGATTCAATCGCTATCGCTTCGACAACGAAACGCTTTGTCTCTCTATCACTCCTCCATATTAGTGCGACAGTGACAGTTACGTTTCGATCGCTACGGAGCGTAAGCGATTGGCATGTTGGCTACGCGGCCAGAAGTCAAACTCCGGTCTAACAATATGGAATATTACGCAAAACTCTGCGTAGAGGGCGTCACTAGGCCAATCACATGGCCTACCGTGAAACACGACAGTCGAAAGTTCGGTTTCTGCCTCTCTATCACTCTTGCCTATTCCATCGATAGAGAGGCGGATAAAGAAATTTAGATTTTCGCGTTTCGCGGTAGGCCACCTGTAAACAAACCGCCTTGATGCATCAATGTCATAGTGAAAACTTGTCAAAAAACTGTTTAAGGCCTAGTCTAGTATGTATAAGTTACTCTATGGTTTACTAAACAAATTAGTGCTGCACTCTGGCGGCATTGAAGTAATACTCCCTATTATGCATACGACCTAGCGTCAAATTCCTTTGCCTAGCACGTGCGCTAGGACTCCACCTGAGGGCCTACCGCGAATCACGTTCGACGTGGAGCCTCCCTGTCACACTCACGTACGAATTTACAAGTGCGACAGAGAAGCAACACGTCGAACATGGTTCGCAGTAGACCCTAAGGCTGGGCTGACCTATGAATCGTACGTAAAAGTTCAAGTTCGATCTCTTAAAACATAGCAACTATTTTAAAGCATGATGGAGTTATGCCTATTACATTGTTCGGGCAAGGTCACATTGTGTTGTGACAGCCCTGACTAAATAAAGTCAGACCAAGGAAAGTCTGCAGCGGTATTGATAGCCCACGCAGTGTAAGTGTTATTTTAAACAACAAACTTCTATGAAATGATGACGTATAACATTTGCACTGCGTGGGCTATTTCTTGGTCTGACTTTACACTGCTTAAAAGCAAGGATGTTGCGGATGCACAGTTTTTGACATCTGCGGATGCAGATATTTAAAGCCTCACATCCGCGGATGCGGATGCGGATGTCAAGATTTGGTACTTAAAAAACGTGAAATATTACATTTTTAGTAATTTTTATTAAAAAAAACGAAACGTCTAGTATTTGAGCAAGAATATAGGTGCGTTTTATTTAATAAACAGTAACTTGGCCGACTTTTCGGGATCTAGACGATTTCGTTATATTTAATGACGAAATTACCCAGCACTTACGACGCCGCTAAGACGTTCCTGTTACCGACTTGGTCGACATCCGCATCCGTATGAGCTCCGCATCGATTTTATGCAGATGCGGATGTTGAAAATAATGCGGATGTTCCGCGGATGCGGATGCGGATGCGAATATTCGCAACATAACGCTTAAAAGCTATGGCTGGTTCTAGTATGCTAATGAGAATTTTCAAAAATTGCAAAGTTCCCATGAAATACTATTTTTTCTGCACGTTTATTGCCAAACCTTCTTACAGTTAAAGTATGACTCACGTTAGACCGGGCGTGACCGGGTAGGAGCTTCCGGCGCATCGTTTTCTATGGAAAGCAACACGTGATCACCTGATCACCTGTCATGTCATAGAAAAGTAAGCCCCGGAAGCTCCGGCCCGGACACGGCCCGGTCTAACGTGAGTCATCCTTAATATTGTCTTCGGTTACCGCGATAGTTACTAAGTAAAGTTTGACGACCGGTCTGGCCTAGTGGGTAGTGACACTGCCTGCGAAGCCGATGGTCCTGGGTTCGAATCACAGTAAGGGCATTTATTTGTGTGATGAACACTAATATTTGTTCCTGAGTCATGGGTGTTTTCTATGTATTTATCTATATAAGTATGTATATTTTCGCCTAGCACCCATAGTACAAGCTTTGCTTAGTTTGGGGCTAGGTTGATCTGTGTAAGATGTCCCCAATATTTATTTATTTAAAGACGTTTCAATGTTGACTTGATAATTATCTACATGATGAAACAGGAGCCATCTTATTAATAGTCCAATCGACCTTGATATTATTTAAATGTATTCGAAAGACGAATACAACTGGCCTTCAAGTAATGAAGTTTAATTTACCAGACTATCTTCGAGATTAGGGCCACCCCACATCTAGCGTCTTTCGAGCGTCGGCGTCTCGTCGGCGTCTACAACTCTATGGCCCAACGTCGACGCGACGTCGACGCAACTGCGCAGCGACGTCATTTTCCATAGCGCTGACCGACGCCGACGCTCGAAAGACGCCAGATGTGGGGTGGCCCTTAATGTAATAATCATTTATGATCAATAATGACGCAGCCGCATATCCGACAATCAAGGAGATTTCAGTTCAGTCAAGTGTAAAAATATGGGTGCATACAACTTACTCAAAAATATGTGCTATAGTTCTTAATTCGCTGACATAAGGGCTATGGGACATATTTTTGAGTATGATGTGTGCACCCATATTTTTATACTTGACTGTACATTTGGGTCAAAAACGTTCAGGAAAACCGATTTCTTTTCTGTTGACGTTATTTGATATATTTTATACGACGTTCATGAAAACAATTTTAAAAATTAGAAGGTGTTTTCATGCCATAGACATAGACATTTATTCATAATATTTTAAATATTAATACATGTCAGGCATTATTCAGTCTTATAATTATAACATTAAATTTATTAAAATTTATTTATTTATTAAAATATTAGTATTAAATTATAAAGTAGGTACTAAGATTAGGTTGTAAAGTCCGATTACTTTAATATTACCACAGGAAACTTTTAAGGGGCCCACTGATTAACAGTCCGCCGGACGGTATCGGCCTGTCAGTTGTTCGGAACTGTCAAAATTTTGTTCTAACTGACAGGCCGATACCGTCCGGCGGACTGTTAATCAGTGGGCCCCGTAAGAGCCAACGGGAGTGGACATTTCTCCATACAAACGTACTCCTCGTTTTCCTCTGTGGTTTTTGAAGCTAGAGCAATGATTTTTTCAACACAGATTAATATTGTCAATATCTGTGTCGGACCGTTTTGCTTTTTTTGATATTTTTGTTTTTTAAGGCGCTAGAGCCCTTCAAAGATGGCCAAAATGGCCTAATTGACTATGCCGCAATGAGAGACGTGGCATTCAAAACTGATATCAATTAGCCAAAAAAGCAAAACGGTCCGACACAGATAATTTCATAATCATTTAGATTTCCAAATTTGGTTACGATTGGTTAAGTTTTGGAGGAGGAAACAGAGGAGTACGAAACCTCGATTTTTGAGATTTTTACGCAGGATTTTTCGCCTTGTCCTTATCGCACTACTTTTAGGTGCCGCTTCCGTTAGCGAGACGGGTATATTTACCTAAAATATTTAAAACTCAGCTCCTGTTTCGTCTTAACTGATAGGCAGATATCGTCCGGCGAACTGGTAATCAGTGGGCCCCTTTACAACCTTAATACATAGTTAATTAGCTGTTATTTTTAAACACAATTTCTATTTAATAAATCGGATTGAAATAATAAGTAGGCGAGTTGACCTTGACGTCACTATACTCGTTTTCATATAAATTTCATATTGGCAAATCGTTTTGACAGTTCTAAAAAAGAAGCTGATTTGACTAGTAGGAAACACAGTGTTTTCAGTTCAAAGAAGTATTGAATCCGATGTACTCGGATATGCTTGGGAAACTTAACGACAGAGGGCGTGAAAACCAATTTTATAAGTCTTTCAAATCTTGTATAATCTGTGATGCCGCATCCATCTTTTTCGTTATGCGCAATTAACAAAAGAAAATAAATAACATAATCATTTAGTTTTACTTATTGCTTGCCTGTTAAAATATTTTTGGTTCATATATCTAATAATAAAATATTCATTGAATGTTTTTTCTTTAAATTAGTCCATTTTAAAATCATAATTTGCACAAATTTTAAGATACAATTTAGATAAATATGAAAGGAACGGAACGTTATGGACAGACCCGCCATAACGTTTTTATTTCAATATTTTAGGCCCCGTTCGCACGGCAGCTTTTTCAACGCGCGTTAAAAAAGCGTTTGAATGACGCAAATGGATAACCATGTATGTATTCACACGAAGGCGGTTTTTAAGCGCGGCGCTTTTTTATCGAGCACTGTTCGATTTTCGGCGTTGAGCGTTGGCGTCAAATTGAATAGAGCATACGGATCTCCGTGTATCTGTTCTCACAAGCGTTAAAAAAGCGCCGGCGCTGCTGTCAGTTGGCTGTCAAGTGTCAATTTTTGGTGTCAATCGTCAAGATTATTATTAGTTTCACCTTAAAAATGTCAACTTATGCTTACAAATTCCTGAAATATTCAAGCTATATTCAAATAATACGTCGTAATAGCAAATAAAGTATGGCTTTGCTGAGATGCGTACGTGATAGTACGACTCACAAGTGATTTTTAAGCGTTCGTATGAACACAAATATTGGAAACGGTAAAAAAGCGCCAACGTCGGGTTTTAACGCAACGCTTTTTAAGCTGTCGTGCGAATGGGGCCAAATTTCTTGTTATCCTCGATGCTTGAAAGTGCTCTGAAACGATTCTCTTGTGATTTTATACGACTGCGCTTGCCCTGGACTCTGATAAATCTGTTTTTATGTGAATATACCTGGTGTGCTCAACGGACTCTGATTTGCTGCTTGGATTGGTTATTTGCGACAATGGTTCGAAACAGTGCGATGTGTTGTGTACCTAATTGCGGTAAAACGCGTAAGTATTCATATGAATATTTTTCATTTTCAAGTGTGGGGCAATAATATTTAACCCTGAAATATAAATATGGAACTATGACCCCAGTAAGGCCTACTTCATGTGCAATATAACTTGGCGTTTTCGAATATAACTTTGACAAAATTGTCATGATTTATTAGCACTGCATGGTATTTTATTGACATGTAATAATACTTAGATTATATTTCTTTAATACATATAACACTATCAGTATATACGCAGTCTGGGTATTTTTCCAAATAAGTGTTATAAGTTATATAGAGTAGAGGTATTTTCCTATTAAGGACCGGGTCCTTCGAAGGCTTTTCTTTAGCATTGTTAAAGAACACAATATCAACACTAGGTTTTTATCATTTCTTACCTTGACTTAAGTGCAGTTTCATATGTGATATTTTTTTAACTTATTTAAGTTAATATAGGTATTCATTGAACATCTAAAGATCATTCTGATAGTGTACCTACCTACTTAAGTCTGTACTAGTGTTACTGTAATTATACATATACATTTCTTTTTTTTTTCAGGATTAGATAATGTGATTCTTCACAAATTTCCCTGCCCAATTAATGAGGCTGATCGGTTTCGTACTTGGATTTACTCTGTTGGTGGAGATGTGTTATCTTTGGATAACCAATTTATTCATAAGTACCGAAAAGTGTGTCATATTCACTTTGAGGAAAAATTTATTACTCGAAGCGGAAGACTCAGCGCTATTGCAGTTCCAACACTGCATTTAAAAGGTAAGATACACAATTTTAGCCGCATTGCACACTTGTACGATTTAATTGTTGTGACATTTAGGGTTCATATTACATTGGACATATCATAGTGTTAATATTAGCCCCCAATGACAAAAAAGGTCTGTCATAAGTTCAATGTGTATGTGTATGTAGTAGTTATATATCTCTGTGTATGTAGTTGTATGTCTGCCTGCGGCAATGTATGTAGCACTCGAACGGGTGAACTAATTTGAGTGCAGGTTTTTTATCAAAAGCCTTGTTTATTGGAATCTTCACTTACATTACAGATCACTTACTATTCTAAAATATGGCTTAAGTTTCATGTACTACCTATTATTTTAAGGTGTTTTAGAAAAAAAGACCCGTTGCCCTCTAACTTAACTTTTGGTCTTTCATTGTTATGACTTATGACAACACTTTTTAAGAATAAATATTTCTGTAATAAATTTGTTAAATTTTCAGGAATGGCTATGCAAACCGCATCGGTGCAAATTGCAAGCAATTTCCAACAACCATTGCAAGATGATCATGGACCCCGAGCCCCACTGATCAACATCACGAATCAGTACAATGCGGGTGGTGATGACACTTCTCGGCCCTCAACTTCAGGTCAGTTTGAAAACCTATTAATTTTCTTACAATAATATGTGACGTCCCACGGATAAAGGTATCTTATGGTGGTTGGCGCTTACGCTATTATTAACGCCGCCCTAATATTATTGCGGCGCTATACGACGTAACCGCCAGCCGCCATAAGGTACCTTTTGCCGTGGAACGTCACATATATCAATTTTTAGGGTTCCGTACCTCCAAAGGAAAAATACGGAACCCTTATAGGATCACTCGTGCGTCTGTCTGTCCGTCTGTCACAGCCCATTTTCTCTAAAAGTAGTGGACCAATAGGGAGTATTACTGCAATGTTCTGCCGCCAGAGTGCAGCACTAATTTGTTTAGTAAATCATAAAGTAACTTATACATCAGACAGCGCCTATCAACCACAGTGGAGTCACGCATTCTGACTTTCTTCGGCCATGTTTCTCGTCGTGGTAATGACTCCATAGAGCGTCTCGTAGTGCAGGGAAAGGTCGAAGGCACCAGGCCACGTGGTAGATCACCAATGAGATGGACAGACCAGATCAAGGCCGCAACTAAGTGCTCGGTTTACGAATGTACCCGGAAAGCTGCAGTCCGCGACGAATGGCGCCGTATTAGCAAGATCATCACTCATCGAGATTCACAATGATGACCACGACCACTCTGGCAAGAGTGTACCGACTAAGAAGAAGAAGAACTTATACATACCAGGCCTTAAACAGTTGTTTGACAAGTTTTCACTATGACATTGATGCACCAAGGCGGTTTGTTTACAGGTGGCATACCGCGAAACGCGAAAATCGTAATTTCTTTATCTGCCTCTCTATCGATCGAATAAGCAAGAGTGATAGAGAGGCAGAAACCGAACTTTCGACTGTCGTGTTTCGATTCCGATTGTAGGCCCAGTACCGTCTTTACCATAAGGGCACACGGGGCCCGTGTCCAGGGCCCCCATTCTCAGGGGGCCCCGAAAGACAGACAGTAACAGTATATTTGACTACCCCATAATAAATAGAAGGTCATAGTAGAAAAATGTTAGTTCAATTTTGCTTTCTTTACTTTCCAAAAGGGCTCCAAATTATTATGTGCCTAAGGGCCCCAGCATAGATTAAGACGGCCCTGGGTAGGCCTTGTGATTGACCTAGTGACGCATGATGTGTCATTGATAATGTCAATGAGATTTGTTTACTGTATGTGCTAGTGGTGGCACAAATGAGGACTATTACGTTTGTATGAAAAGGCGATTTCACATGGTTCCTCCGCTTTCGTCTTAACTTTACAAAAAAACAAATATTCTTTAGGTATTAAATTGGTTAAATATATGATTTTCAGGAATGGCTACGCAAACGGTATCGCTGAAAATTGCAAGTATTATACAAGAACCATTGCAAGATGATCATGTACCCCGGGCCCCATTGACCAACATCACAAATGCGGCTGCTCACGACGCTTCTCGGCCCTCAACTTCAGGTCAGTTTGATAATAAACCTGTAAAGTTTCTTACAAATAATATATGCATTTTATTATACTACGTCGGACCGTGGGTGTCAAACAAGCATACGGCCCGCCCGATTGTAAGCAGTCTCCGTAGCCTATGGGCGCCTGCAACTCCAGCGATGTTACATGTGCGTTGCCGACCTTAACACCATAGATAGAGTAATATGTATAAGTAAAGATTATATCAGTACTGCTAGTCGACAATAAATGTCGCGGCGAACAAATACTCTAATGCTCAACAATTTTCAGCTAATATTATGACCGCATTACTCGAAACTCTATTTTCAACTCCTTCTGCTTCTAATATTAGTTGTAAATTGTTTTAGCAGTACATTTTTTCGTCAGTAGGGACACTCGTGCCATCTGGTGTCAAATAGCGGTAGTGATAGTTCCACTACTATGACGTTACATGTCGACTGTGAAATAAAGCGCGTTTTTGTAAGAAAATTGATGTATGGAGTTACCACACTTTCTTTCCCTATGCTTAACCCTCAGCACTTTTTCGCTTACCATAAAGACGAAATTTGCTTGTATCTTTATACGAATAACCTGACACAGCGTCCTTATGGCAAGTGGCAATGTGGTACCTTTTGATTGAGAACGTCACACCTTATGAATAAGTGCTAAGACTGCTAAGTATTTCTTCCTATACTTCTAAGTATTTACTTATATTATAAAATTTATTTCAGATCATAAGCCACCCTACACGACTTATATTATAAAATTTATTTCAGATCATAAGCCACCCTACACGCCACAATTTTGCTCTGAAGCTAGTAGTTTGGCCAAACATATAAAAAAACTTACCGAGACGAAGGACAAATATGCCGTCAGACTAAAAAAAGCTATGTCTCTCTCAACCAACACAGCTTTTCAGAAAGCCATCGGTAAATTTACCACAATGGCTTTGCTATTTGTCATGATGCAATTTAGAGAGATAAATAAAAAGAAAATGGGAAGGAGATTCACAAAACAAGAAAAAATAATGGCATTATCTCTTTATAAGCAAGGACCTAAGGCGTATAGATGGCTGAGGCACATTTTTGTACTACCATCGCCTCTCACATTATCAAGGATGATATCCGCTGCAGCCTTAAAAGCCGGTATAAACGATAACATTTTCGAAAATCTTAAAAAAAAGGCCAGAAAAATGTCGATATCTGAAAGGCTGTGTATTTTATTATTCGACGAGATGGCAATTAAACCTCATTTTGAGTACAATTCAAAAAAAGACATGATCGTCGGATTCGTTGACAACGGAAAAAGGAGGGTCAAAAAAATCGCTGGCCACGTGCTAGTATTTATGATAAGAGGCATCACAAAAAATTATAAACAGCCTATTAGTTACAGCTTTTGTTGTGGAGCCACCGAGAAACACGAATTAGCGCAGGCCATAAAGGACCACATAAGAAAATTAAAATCCAGTGGATTTCACGTGATCGCAACTGTCTGTGACCAAGGCTCATCAAATATGAGTGCCATCAATGCACTCATTGCAGAAACGAAACATGAAAATAAAAATTCGACAGGTTACGTGTTTGACGTGGATGGTGATGAAGTAATACCTCTGTATGACCCTCCTCACCTTATAAAAAATATAAGGAACAATTTAATCACAAAAAATTTGACTTGTTCCATTGATAACGAAAAAAAAACTGCCAAGTGGGAACACATCGTTAAATTATACGAGGAAAATCCAGCTTATAAAGGCATAAGGTTAATGCCCAAGTTAACAGAACTGCATGTAGATCCAAAGAAAATGCCAAAAATGAAAGTCAAATATGCAACACAATTACTTAGCAGTTCAGTCGCTGTCAATATGGGATATTTAGCAGGTAAATATGAACAATATTCAATTTATTTATCACATCACAGCTACACTAGGTAACACTATTTTTTATTCAGTTCCTACGCATCAAACTGCGAACGGTATTTTGACCAGATCACGTTAATTAACTGACAATTCGTAAGCTTTAGTGCAAGATGACGTAAGGGCTAAGGTTAAGCGTTGCTGACAATCCACCTACGCTGTCACGATTTAGCACTGCAGCTTATATTAAGAAAATGAGAAATCTTTTATATGCTCCCGATATCACACATTGCATCCTATTAAAATTAGTTCTTAGACGTACACTTTTCAAGAATATTATTTTCCAGTAAAACTTTTCTTACTTAGGTATGCTACATCTCGATAGTCGATACTTCATCTTTATTTTACGTTATTTTTTAACGCTGACACTATAAGTCTTATCACTATTTTTCAGAGAAAGGAATACTAGATCCGTCAAGCAAAGAAACAGCCGACGTTATTCTTTTTTTTGACGAATTATTCGACTCTGTCAACGGAGGATTCATGAATGAAAATAAAAGACCTGGCAAAGACTTACTGGGTCCACTCACACCCAAATCAAGCCATCAGAGTGTTTGGACGAAAAGTAAAGAGGTTTTAAAAACAATGACATTTGTAACACCCCAAGGACGCAGAAAAAGTCATGTTTCGACCGTGCCTAACTGGCTACGCACCTTAGAAAATTTGGAATATTTAAAAAATCTGCTGTTTCAAAAGCATGAGATAAAGTCCATATGGTTACGCCACTTTAACCAGGATCCACTTGAAAACTTTTTTGGCTGTGTGAGGAGCCATGGTGCAAGAAGCAACAACCCGACGTGTGTACATTTTGAGGTTGCCTTCGCGGCATTGTTAATCAACAATTTAAATTCGTTGCATTCTCCAGGATATAATTGTGAGAAAGACCAGGGACGTGGATTTAAGTCTTTAAGTAAGATCTTTTTTGACAAACCTGCACTTTATCGCGCTCCGGAGAAAAATGACATTAATTTTGATCATGTCAGTGACCATGTCTTGGTGGGAATAAATAATAAGAAAGCTAACGTAAAAATTTTGGCTCAAATTGAGTATGTTACAGGATATATATTAAGGAAAACTAAAATTATATTCAAAGATTGTAAGACATGCAACGGCTGCCTTTACGATTGTAACAAAAGCAGCCGATACATAAAATTAAAAGAATTTAACAAAGGAAAATCATATTTATCATATCCTTCAGATGCTTTAGCTGAATGTTTCTCTAATATTCAAGATGTGGTCACGAACATATTAAAAACGGACTGTGACATGGTCAATATAAAACAATATTTAGAAGATGCTGTAAACATTAATTGTTATTACATTAGTAGTAAATTTTAATTGTTTACAATGTGCTAACCATAAAAGTGCCCTTACCAACAAAATCATAGACTTATCTTGTAGGTTTTTCCTACATAACTGGTGTAAAGACACAAATAAAATATTAAAAGGAACGCGATCCGACTTCGATACAGAAGACAGAATGCGAGAAATGACGAGGAACTATTATTTAAAACGAAGGAAATGCTCCAATCGATGAACAGTGAGCTAAATAAGTTTTTCCATAAGAGTGTAGTCTAATTTGATAGAAGTTTTTACTTATTTCTATACTTTTAATAGATAGCTTGTCTTAAAAGCGATGATTATGAATGAATATTGTCAATTAGCATTGATTTTGTAATGTAAAAATAAAACTGTAATCACATTTATTGTTTTTCAATTACTGGTCTGGGCAAACTGAACGAGGTCACATCATTGTGTGATCTTCGTTAGCGGTTTTCTGGCGAGGACTACAATGAAGGTTCACACTTGATGTGATCTGGTTCCGTTTGCACGGACTCAGAACGCAAACGTCAAACCTTAGCTATTTAAAAAGCCCGCCACTGCTTGTATAGCTGTATTAATAGGTATGGATATATACACATTTGAAAAGTTGCAGTGAACTATCAATAGATGGCGCTGCATTCGAAAACCTTGACTGATAACTCTATACCCTAATATTCAATATACTCTATGGAGATAATGCCATTATTTTTTCTTGTTTTGTGAATCTCCTTCCCATTTTCTTTTTATTTATCTCTCTAAATTGCATCATGACAAATAGCAAAGCCATTGTGGTAAATTTACCGATGGCTTTCTGAAAAGCTGTGTTGGTTGAGAGAGACATAGCTTTTTTTAGTCTGACGGCATATTTGTCCTTCGTCTCGGTAAGTTTTTTTATATGTTTGGCCAAACTACTAGCTTCAGAGCAAAATTGTGGCGTGTAGGGTGGCTTATGATCTGAAATAAATTTTATAATATAAGTCGTGTAGGGTGGCTTATGATCTGAAATAAATTTTATAATATAAGTAAATACTTAGAAGTATAGGAAGAAATACTTAGCAGTCTTAGCACTTATTCATAAGGTGTGACGTTCTCAATCAAAAGGTACCACATTGCCACTTGCCATAAGGACGCTGTGTCAGGTTATTCGTATAAAGATACAAGCAAATTTCGTCTTTATGGTAAGCGAAAAAGTGCTGAGGGTTAAGCATAGGGAAAGAAAGTGTGGTAACTCCATACATCAATTTTCTTACAAAAACGCGCTTTATTTCACAGTCGACATGTAACGTCATAGTAGTGGAACTATCACTACCGCTATTTGACACCAGATGGCACGAGTGTCCCTACTGACGAAAAAATGTACTGCTAAAACAATTTACAACTAATATTAGAAGCAGAAGGAGTTGAAAATAGAGTTTCGAGTAATGCGGTCATAATATTAGCTGAAAATTGTTGAGCATTAGAGTATTTGTTCGCCGCGACATTTATTGTCGACTAGCAGTACTGATATAATCTTTACTTATACATATTACTCTATCTATGGTGTTAAGGTCGGCAACGCACATGTAACATCGCTGGAGTTGCAGGCGCCCATAGGCTACGGAGACTGCTTACAATCGGGCGGGCCGTATGCTTGTTTGACACCCACGGTCCGACGTAGTATAATAAAATGCATATATTATTTGTAAGAAACTTTACAGGTTTATTATCAAACTGACCTGAAGTTGAGGGCCGAGAAGCGTCGTGAGCAGCCGCATTTGTGATGTTGGTCAATGGGGCTCGGGGTACATGATCATCTTGCAATGGTTCTTGTATAATACTTGCAATTTTCAGCGATACCGTTTGCGTAGCCATTCCTGAAAATCATATATTTAACCAATTTAATACCTAAAGAATATTTGTTTTTTTGTAAAGTTAAGACGAAAGCGGAGGAACCATGTGAAATCGCCTTTTCATACAAACGTAATAGTCCTCATTTGTGCCACCACTAGCACATACAGTAAACAAATCTCATTGACATTATCAATGACACATCATGCGTCACTAGGTCAATCACAAGGCCTACCCAGGGCCGTCTTAATCTATGCTGGGGCCCTTAGGCACATAATAATTTGGAGCCCTTTTGGAAAGTAAAGAAAGCAAAATTGAACTAACATTTTTCTACTATGACCTTCTATTTATTATGGGGTAGTCAAATATACTGTTACTGTCTGTCTTTCGGGGCCCCCTGAGAATGGGGGCCCTGGACACGGGCCCCGTGTGCCCTTATGGTAAAGACGGTACTGGGCCTACAATCGGAATCGAAACACGACAGTCGAAAGTTCGGTTTCTGCCTCTCTATCACTCTTGCTTATTCGATCGATAGAGAGGCAGATAAAGAAATTACGATTTTCGCGTTTCGCGGTATGCCACCTGTAAACAAACCGCCTTGGTGCATCAATGTCATAGTGAAAACTTGTCAAACAACTGTTTAAGGCCTGGTATGTATAAGTTCTTCTTCTTCTTAGTCGGTACACTCTTGCCAGAGTGGTCGTGGTCATCATTGTGAATCTCGATGAGTGATGATCTTGCTAATACGGCGCCATTCGTCGCGGACTGCAGCTTTCCGGGTACATTCGTAAACCGAGCACTTAGTTGCGGCCTTGATCTGGTCTGTCCATCTCATTGGTGATCTACCACGTGGCCTGGTGCCTTCGACCTTTCCCTGCACTACGAGACGCTCTATGGAGTCATTACCACGACGAGAAACATGGCCGAAGAAAGTCAGAATGCGTGACTCCACTGTGGTTGATAGGCGCTGTCTGATGTATAAGTTACTTTATGATTTACTAAACAAATTAGTGCTGCACTCTGGCGGCAGAACATTGCAGTAATACTCCCTATTGGTCCACTACTTTTAGAGAAAATGGGCTGTGACAGACGGACAGACAGACGCACGAGTGATCCTATAAGGGTTCCGTATTTTTCCTTTGGAGGTACGGAACCCTAAAAATTGATATATGTGACGTTCCACGGCAAAAGGTACCTTATGGCGGCTGGCGGTTACGTCGTATAGCGCCGCAATAATATTAGGGCGGCGTTAATAATAGCGTAAGCGCCAACCACCATAAGATACCTTTATCCGTGGGACGTCACATATTATTGTAAGAAAATTAATAGGTTTTCAAACTGACCTGAAGTTGAGGGCCGAGAAGTGTCATCACCACCCGCATTGTACTGATTCGTGATGTTGATCAGTGGGGCTCGGGGTCCATGATCATCTTGCAATGGTTGTTGGAAATTGCTTGCAATTTGCACCGATGCGGTTTGCATAGCCATTCCTGAAAATTTAACAAATTTATTACAGAAATATTTATTCTTAAAAAGTGTTGTCATAAGTCATAACAATGAAAGACCAAAAGTTAAGTTAGAGGGCAACGGGTCTTTTTTTCTAAAACACCTTAAAATAATAGGTAGTACATGAAACTTAAGCCATATTTTAGAATAGTAAGTGATCTGTAATGTAAGTGAAGATTCCAATAAACAAGGCTTTTGATAAAAAACCTGCACTCAAATTAGTTCACCCGTTCGAGTGCTACATACATTGCCGCAGGCAGACATACAACTACATACACAGAGATATATAACTACTACATACACATACACATTGAACTTATGACAGACCTTTTTTGTCATTGGGGGCTAATATTAACACTATGATATGTCCAATGTAATATGAACCCTAAATGTCACAACAATTAAATCGTACAAGTGTGCAATGCGGCTAAAATTGTGTATCTTACCTTTTAAATGCAGTGTTGGAACTGCAATAGCGCTGAGTCTTCCGCTTCGAGTAATAAATTTTTCCTCAAAGTGAATATGACACACTTTTCGGTACTTATGAATAAATTGGTTATCCAAAGATAACACATCTCCACCAACAGAGTAAATCCAAGTACGAAACCGATCAGCCTCATTAATTGGGCAGGGAAATTTGTGAAGAATCACATTATCTAATCCTGAAAAAAAAAAGAAATGTATATGTATAATTACAGTAACACTAGTACAGACTTAAGTAGGTAGGTACACTATCAGAATGATCTTTAGATGTTCAATGAATACCTATATTAACTTAAATAAGTTAAAAAAATATCACATATGAAACTGCACTTAAGTCAAGGTAAGAAATGATAAAAACCTAGTGTTGATATTGTGTTCTTTAACAATGCTAAAGAAAAGCCTTCGAAGGACCCGGTCCTTAATAGGAAAATACCTCTACTCTATATAACTTATAACACTTATTTGGAAAAATACCCAGACTGCGTATATACTGATAGTGTTATATGTATTAAAGAAATATAATCTAAGTATTATTACATGTCAATAAAATACCATGCAGTGCTAATAAATCATGACAATTTTGTCAAAGTTATATTCGAAAACGCCAAGTTATATTGCACATGAAGTAGGCCTTACTGGGGTCATAGTTCCATATTTATATTTCAGGGTTAAATATTATTGCCCCACACTTGAAAATGAAAAATATTCATATGAATACTTACGCGTTTTACCGCAATTAGGTACACAACACATCGCACTGTTTCGAACCATTGTCGCAAATAACCAATCCAAGCAGCAAATCAGAGTCCGTTGAGCACACCAGGTATATTCACATAAAAACAGATTTATCAGAGTCCAGGGCAAGCGCAGTCGTATAAAATCACAAGAGAATCGTTTCAGAGCACTTTCAAGCATCGAGGATAACAAGAAATTTGGCCCCATTCGCACGACAGCTTAAAAAGCGTTGCGTTAAAACCCGACGTTGGCGCTTTTTTACCGTTTCCAATATTTGTGTTCATACGAACGCTTAAAAATCACTTGTGAGTCGTACTATCACGTACGCATCTCAGCAAAGCCATACTTTATTTGCTATTACGACGTATTATTTGAATATAGCTTGAATATTTCAGGAATTTGTAAGCATAAGTTGACATTTTTAAGGTGAAACTAATAATAATCTTGACGATTGACACCAAAAATTGACACTTGACAGCCAACTGACAGCAGCGCCGGCGCTTTTTTAACGCTTGTGAGAACAGATACACGGAGATCCGTATGCTCTATTCAATTTGACGCCAACGCTCAACGCCGAAAATCGAACAGTGCTCGATAAAAAAGCGCCGCGCTTAAAAACCGCCTTCGTGTGAATACATACATGGTTATCCATTTGCGTCATTCAAACGCTTTTTTAACGCGCGTTGAAAAAGCTGCCGTGCGAACGGGGCCTAAAATATTGAAATAAAAACGTTATGGCGGGTCTGTCCATAACGTTCCGTTCCTTTCATATTTATCTAAATTGTATCTTAAAATTTGTGCAAATTATGATTTTAAAATGGACTAATTTAAAGAAAAAACATTCAATGAATATTTTATTATTAGATATATGAACCAAAAATATTTTAACAGGCAAGCAATAAGTAAAACTAAATGATTATGTTATTTATTTTCTTTTGTTAATTGCGCATAACGAAAAAGATGGATGCGGCATCACAGATTATACAAGATTTGAAAGACTTATAAAATTGGTTTTCACGCCCTCTGTCGTTAAGTTTCCCAAGCATATCCGAGTACATCGGATTCAATACTTCTTTGAACTGAAAACACTGTGATTATCTCTTTATAAGCAAGGACCTAAGGCGTATAGATGGCTGAGGCACATTTTTGTACTACCATCGCCTCTCACATTATCAAGGATGATATCCGCTGCAGCCTTAAAAGCCGGTATAAACGATAACATTTTCGAAAATCTTAAAAAAAAGGCCAGAAAAATGTCGATATCTGAAAGGCTGTGTATTTTATTATTCGACGAGATGGCAATTAAACCTCATTTTGAGTACAATTCAAAAAAAGACATGATCGTCGGATTCGTTGACAACGGAAAAAGGAGGGTCAAAAAAATCGCTGGCCACGTGCTAGTATTTATGATAAGAGGCATCACAAAAAATTATAAACAGCCTATTAGTTACAGCTTTTGTTGTGGAGCCACCGAGAAACACGAATTAGCGCAGGCCATAAAGGACCACATAAGAAAATTAAAATCCAGTGGATTTCACGTGATCGCAACTGTCTGTGACCAAGGCTCATCAAATATGAGTGCCATCAATGCACTCATTGCAGAAACGAAACATGAAAATAAAAATTCGACAGGTTACGTGTTTGACGTGGATGGTGATGAAGTAATACCTCTGTATGACCCTCCTCACCTTATAAAAAATATAAGGAACAATTTAATCACAAAAAATTTGACTTGTTCCATTGATAACGAAAAAAAAACTGCCAAGTGGGAACACATCGTTAAATTATACGAGGAAAATCCAGCTTATAAAGGCATAAGGTTAATGCCCAAGTTAACAGAACTGCATGTAGATCCAAAGAAAATGCCAAAAATGAAAGTCAAATATGCAACACAATTACTTAGCAGTTCAGTCGCTGTCAATATGGGATATTTAGCAGGTAAATATGAACAATATTCAATTTATTTATCACATCACAGCTACACTAGGTAACACTATTTTTTATTCAGTTCCTACGCATCAAACTGCGAACGGTATTTTGACCAGATCACGTTAATTAACTGACAATTCGTAAGCTTTAGTGCAAGATGACGTAAGGGCTAAGGTTAAGCGTTGCTGACAATCCACCTACGCTGTCACG
This sequence comes from Cydia splendana, assembly GCF_910591565.1. Classification (NCBI taxonomy): domain Eukaryota; kingdom Metazoa; phylum Arthropoda; class Insecta; order Lepidoptera; family Tortricidae; genus Cydia; species Cydia splendana. The sequence continues at coordinate 15,857,410 of NC_085975.1, read as the reverse complement.
ATTTAGCACTGCAGCTTATATTAAGAAAATGAGAAATCTTTTATATGCTCCCGATATCACACATTGCATCCTATTAAAATTAGTTCTTAGACGTACACTTTTCAAGAATATTATTTTCCAGTAAAACTTTTCTTACTTAGGTATGCTACATCTCGATAGTCGATACTTCATCTTTATTTTACGTTATTTTTTAACGCTGACACTATAAGTCTTATCACTATTTTTCAGAGAAAGGAATACTAGATCCGTCAAGCAAAGAAACAGCCGACGTTATTCTTTTTTTTGACGAATTATTCGACTCTGTCAACGGAGGATTCATGAATGAAAATAAAAGACCTGGCAAAGACTTACTGGGTCCACTCACACCCAAATCAAGCCATCAGAGTGTTTGGACGAAAAGTAAAGAGGTTTTAAAAACAATGACATTTGTAACACCCCAAGGACGCAGAAAAAGTCATGTTTCGACCGTGCCTAACTGGCTACGCACCTTAGAAAATTTGGAATATTTAAAAAATCTGCTGTTTCAAAAGCATGAGATAAAGTCCATATGGTTACGCCACTTTAACCAGGATCCACTTGAAAACTTTTTTGGCTGTGTGAGGAGCCATGGTGCAAGAAGCAACAACCCGACGTGTGTACATTTTGAGGTTGCCTTCGCGGCATTGTTAATCAACAATTTAAATTCGTTGCATTCTCCAGGATATAATTGTGAGAAAGACCAGGGACGTGGATTTAAGTCTTTAAGTAAGATCTTTTTTGACAAACCTGCACTTTATCGCGCTCCGGAGAAAAATGACATTAATTTTGATCATGTCAGTGACCATGTCTTGGTGGGAATAAATAATAAGAAAGCTAACGTAAAAATTTTGGCTCAAATTGAGTATGTTACAGGATATATATTAAGGAAAACTAAAATTATATTCAAAGATTGTAAGACATGCAACGGCTGCCTTTACGATTGTAACAAAAGCAGCCGATACATAAAATTAAAAGAATTTAACAAAGGAAAATCATATTTATCATATCCTTCAGATGCTTTAGCTGAATGTTTCTCTAATATTCAAGATGTGGTCACGAACATATTAAAAACGGACTGTGACATGGTCAATATAAAACAATATTTAGAAGATGCTGTAAACATTAATTGTTATTACATTAGTAGTAAATTTTAATTGTTTACAATGTGCTAACCATAAAAGTGCCCTTACCAACAAAATCATAGACTTATCTTGTAGGTTTTTCCTACATAACTGGTGTAAAGACACAAATAAAATATTAAAAGGAACGCGATCCGACTTCGATACAGAAGACAGAATGCGAGAAATGACGAGGAACTATTATTTAAAACGAAGGAAATGCTCCAATCGATGAACAGTGAGCTAAATAAGTTTTTCCATAAGAGTGTAGTCTAATTTGATAGAAGTTTTTACTTATTTCTATACTTTTAATAGATAGCTTGTCTTAAAAGCGATGATTATGAATGAATATTGTCAATTAGCATTGATTTTGTAATGTAAAAATAAAACTGTAATCACATTTATTGTTTTTCAATTACTGGTCTGGGCAAACTGAACGAGGTCACATCATTGTGTGATCTTCGTTAGCGGTTTTCTGGCGAGGACTACAATGAAGGTTCACACTTGATGTGATCTGGTTCCGTTTGCACGGACTCAGAACGCAAACGTCAAACCTTAGCTATTTAAAAAGCCCGCCACTGCTTGTATAGCTGTATTAATAGGTATGGATATATACACATTTGAAAAGTTGCAGTGAACTATCAATAGATGGCGCTGCATTCGAAAACCTTGACTGATAACTCTATACCCTAATATTCAATATACTCTATGGTAGGAAAATACCCTATTCGGTAGGAAAATACCTACTAGTCGAATCAGTTACTTTTTTAGAACTGTCAAAACGATTTGCTAATGTGGAATTTATATGAATCATTACATCGTGAGGTCACGGTCAACTCACCTAGGTACTTTATATATTTCTATCAGATTTATTAAATAGAACTTGTGTTTAAAAATAACTACTATCTATGTTTTACTAATAATTATCTGGTGCTTTATTTCATGCATGGTGTAAAATAATTTATTTTAAATACAGTATAATACCCTATTCCGCGCTCTTGACTTTTTATTTAATATCCCAGTTAGGGTTGTCAACTTTTTTGAGTGAAATATAGTATTTTGCAAAATTACATATAAAATATATAGTACACAGAAAGAAAATATAGCACAGTTAAGGAGATGGTTTAAACTAAATGAAAAGTATGCCAAATCTAGCGCGTGTCAGTACGCGTGTGTAAAATCATGGGTTGGACTAAAGCAAAGGGAGTGCAGCACTTAAGGGGCCGGTATATGACGTTTTCGATTTAGACCTCACTTTGTAACCATAATTTGTTCAATAAATGTTTGATAATTGCATTAAATTACACGTAAATTTATTCACGAAGAAACCGTGTACCGACTCTTTATGCCATTATATTTTTAATTTGCTGTTATTCTCTACAAATCGACACTAAAAGTATCAAAAAATCAAAATATGGAGTTCCGTTTGAGACAGAAGCAAAACAATTTTGTCTTTGACAGTAATTGAATTATTGTATGATTTTGGAAGCTAGATAATTCAGCTACCAATTTATTATCGATTTATATTTTTACTCACAAAGACAACACAGAAATTCAATCTCAAATGTAAACTTTCGAACAATTTCCATACATTGACGACATCACTCAAAATTCTTCCTCAAGTCAGATGCCCGTTGGGGCTACACCGGAGCACACGTGTACTTCTTCAAATGAAAATGACAGCTTGATTTTCTTGCTTTTGACAATTATATTGACATTAAATCATATACGCACACGAGAAAGCATACCAGTAGATAAAATGTATTTCAAAAAATAGGGTACATAAATATCAACTCGCGTCTCATTTAAATTTCATTTGCTGTTATTTACGGGTCATTATTGTTGAAAACCGCAGTAAACTATCTTAAAATAATACGATTACAGTCGAATTTAAGTATTATCTTCCTTCAAAACTCGCTTAAAATGAAAAAAGTTTAAAGACTCATCTTTACTGATTGGGATCAATTTTTATTATGCTGGTATCATTTTGCGTCATTTTAAAAACGTATTTGACTTCTGTATGTCAATGAATTTTGATGACAACTGTAATCTTGTATTATATTATAGAACTTTTATATTAAAATATTGCCTATTAACAGGAAGAGTTATGTAATTCGTATAAGTAATACCTGAAAGTCTTGTAACTAGATCTGTAATACCATGGATTGCGACGAATAAATTATTATGATTATGCCGTTCGTTCCGTCTATATGTATAATGCGTGTACGTGCTGTTCTCTGAAAATCTTCAAGAAAAAATAAAGGCTAGACCAGCACTAAGTACTAGCAAGTTTTTGCGGCTTTGGAGACCGAGATGAAGCTTACAGGCAAATAGCGTTGTGGTCTGGTTATTGTTATGTATACCTATGTATCGAATGTTTTATAAATTTACTATAAAAAGCAATGTTTTATTTCGATTAAGTCTACATTTTGTGCATATTGCATATCTGAAGTATTTTCGTACTAAACTTGAAACTTTCGTTGAAACTAAATAAAATAATTATTCCAAATGTACAGTCACCTGCAATTTATGTTACACAACGAAGGCCGCAAAAATATCTGACACGATCTTATTTGTAGAACCATAAGAGCATGTCACATATTTTTGCGACCTTCGAAGAGTAGGTACCGTCATTACTCATTATCATCAACTTTGCCCGCTTTTTTTTTTAAACACAAATTTCTCAAAAAAAATCACATCATATGACTTTTTTTTGCTCAGCACGTCCATTGTGATCAAACGCATCAGTTTATGTGAAGAAAACATATTTTTATCGTGTTTTTACCCATTTTTTTGCGTTTTAGAGGGCGGGCAAATAAAAAAATATCCGGGGTTTTCACCAACATTGCCCACGTCAATTTGGTATTCAAATACAGCTCGTATATATGATGATGATGTCTAAGGATCACTTAAAGGTTTTGGGCAATCCTACCATTCCCTGTTAATAACTTAGCGATAAGTGTAAAAACTTTTAAATAAATTTGCTGGGCAATGTTGCCTACCCCTTTTTGCCCATTTCCAAATAAGGCTCGCCTAAGCATTTTACAAAGGCTAGGGTTGTCACTTTTGAGAAAATCTGTTACAATAGTTTAATGACCAAAAATATGATTTTTGTTGTGTTTTTATTCGTTAACGGGATAAAACATCTAAATAAAGGATAATAAGACAAATTAAATACAGTATATATTTATAAACTTATTTTAGTGTACAAACATAACCTTCTTTTACTTGCGAAGTTGGGTAAATTAGATGAAAGTGACAACCCTAATCCGTTTTTGGTGGTGGGCAATGTTGGTATGGATGCCAAATTACCGGATTACTTTGCCCATCGCTAAAACTTTTGTGTATTTAGGCCTTATTAGTTTAGATCTCAATAGACATAATCTATGCTTCATGTGTTATAACTGAAACCCGGAAATATTTGTCAAAGGGTTCTCAATTTTTTCTACTTGCATTCATTATTTATCAATTTTTTGCCCGCCGAAATATACCCTATATTAGACAACTCGCTCAAACTCAAAATTCCCAAGTCAAGTTATGCACAAGTTTGGCATATACTTTGTCAGAAATATAACCAATTTTCTACTAAAAACAGCAGGGTGGCCATAACTATTATCAATTTTTCTACATTAACGAATTTGTTTAAAATTGTCGTTTTGGGCAAAGTTTCCCTGGAGGCAAAGTTGGCGCTAATGACGTAACATATTATTGCAGGACTGTACATAAATGTTTCGGTGATTTTGAGATTATTTTCCAGGTTAGTTTACTAACAATCAAGTTATGCAGATACCGATTTCGTGAACGTATAAGTAGTAAGGTACCGCTATTGTTTAGCGATACCGATTATTTTTGAAGGTAAAACTATACCGGTTGAAATATAAAGATATTAAAATTACAGCAGGGACAATCATTTTTTATAGGTGTACCTAAACCATCATTGGCCGAGCGTTAGCAAAGGTCTCCGTTTCAGCTTGGGCAAAAATGCTTTTGTATGTTCTCCTTTGCAGATCACATTTCTCAACTGATACTCGTGAAAATTTGTAAGCAGGTTCGATAGAACTATTCTGTTTCGCTTTATCCGCCAAAATGGAATTGCCACCCTGCTGAAACTTTATTTATTTAAATTCCTATTGAATGGATTTTGCACCTTATGAAAAACCGTATAGAGTAGTAAATAACATTTTACATCTGACTTAATGACATCTTGTTTTATTCGCTTTAATTGTACAAAACGCGTATCTCGACAAAGCAATAGTAGGTAGTAAAACAGTCAACAATCAAATGAATTAAATAGGTACGTCACGTGTGACATGAACAGACAAGGAAAGCAAGATTAAATGCATTGTTTCTCTTTCATCTTTAAATGGAATGCTTTTACCCTCAAAGGAGGCTAGTGGTCAATATTAAACTAAAAGTCCAATCTTAAAAAAACATGATGGGTCACTGACCTGTCCCAGTAAAGTGAGGTAGTGTGCGTGAAGTGCGCTTGTGTGTGAAATGGGGTAAATTGACAGAATCTGGTATTTTACCCACCGCTACCGTCGCCTTAAAAAAATATTCATCCGAGTGATGTTATTATGACACGTATTTTTCATGATTTTATCGTAGAGAATACGTTAAAATAAGCATCTTTTACTTGAAAACTTTTCTCTAAAATCAAAAATAGCCGAGATATTTAACCCGGAAGTTGAGAAAAATCTAGGACATTAAAAATTACGATGGATGTTGTGTCATTATATAACACCTACTTTTTGTTATTCTAGAGAATACGCTAAAATAAGCATGTTTTGTAGGAAAAGCTTTTCTCTTAAATCAAAAATGGCCGAGTTATTGGACCTTATATTTTAATATTTGAAGCCAGTGGCAGCGAGCGAGCGAAGCGAGCGAGCAAGACCTTCCAGGGCAGATCCGACTTGGATATGGTTAGAAGACTTTGCGGCGCCTTAGTCTTCGAGGTAATTTTTTTTTCAACAAGCCAAAAAACGTAATGTTACAGCAACTTTCGGGTTAAATATCTCGGCCATTTTTGATTTTAGAGAAAAGTTTTTCCTACAAAACATACTGATTTTAGCGTATTTTCTACGATAACACATTAAAAAAATAGGTGTTATAATGGAGTGATTCTCAAGAAAGTGGCATCGACAGGTTAAAGTTAATGAAATATTTTTTTTTTTTTACTTTTAAGAATGAAAAATATGTTTTACTGCTTCAAGTACCCCAAATTTTCAAAAGGAAACGGAAAATGAAGAAGTTATTTTCAAGACTTACAATAACCTATACATTGAACACAGGTTAAAGTTAAGCAGGTTACATTGAAAAATACATTCATTTTTATTTTTTCCCTTGAACGGATAATAATACGAATGTCTCATTTTTAGCATAGATGAATAAAAAACCTTCATACAATATTAAAATGATATTATTACATTAGGCCCCATACCAAATTCGTAAAATAATCGAGACAAGTTAAAGTTAACATTCCGTTACAAAACCCCAGATTCCTGCCTTTAACCACTTGTCTCTACGAAACTACGACACTTGGGTCATAATGGTACCTTACGGTGCTTAGCTTGATACTCACCTAATATTTTGCCATAGTTATGATCTAAATAAATTTGTCTCTGTATGAGTCAGATGCAATACCGCGCATGTACAGGTTGGTACAGATTACAGTGAAAATATCCTTGGACAAACTTCGTGCGTGAATATTGTTGTAAAAAAAATATGTATAAGGCCTGTGCAAAGTACATTTTAAAAGGTATTGTTTATGTTATTACATAGCATGATATTTTATTTACATAAATTGGTGCTTATAAAATCTAAAGAACTAAAACTGGAAAAGCGATGCTTTTGGACAAGTCTTAGGTTACAGTGGAAAGTGCTACTCTTTATTTTTTATAAATATCCTTCTTCCTCGCGTTATCCCGGCATTTTGCCACGGCTCATGGGAGCCTGGGGTCCGCTTAACAACTAATCCCAAGAATTGACGAAGGCACTAGTTTTTACGAAAGCGACTGCCATCTGACCTTTCAACCCAGAGGGGAAACTAAGCCTTATTGGGATTAGTCCGGTTTCCTCACGATGTTTTCCTTCACCGAAAAGCAACTGGTAAATATCAATGATATTTCGTACATAAGTTCCGAAAAACTCATTGGTACGAGCCGGGGTTTGAACCCGCGACCTCCGGATTGTAAGTCGCACGCTCTTACCGCTAGGCCACCAGCGCTTCGCTTTTATTTTTTATAAATATAAGTATTCAATTTAAATAAAAATAATGACTTGGCCTCGATAAACATTGTTTTAGTTTATCTAGATACTTTTTTTGTTTCATATGAAAAAGAGCAAATAAACATACATTCAATTCAAAAACTCGATGACAGGTTAAGATGCCACTATTTTGAGAAATTTTCCAAGTCCTAGATTTTCCCAACTTTCGGGTCAAATATCTTGCCCATTTTCGATTTTAGAGAAAAGTTTTTCCTACAAAACATCCTTATTTTAGCGTTTTGATTGAAATTTTTCTACGATTCCTATATATTTTGCACTTTTATTGGTCAAAAACTTTCTGTCTTCTTTTTGCACCCCCTTTGCCCGACCCATTGTTCCTATTATAATTCTTATTACTTGTATCATTATCAGATTATCATCTTGGTCATCCATTTTTTAAGTAGTTAGGAATATTATTTCAATTTATTTCGTCGATGCAAAGTTACAAACTTCTGAAACTTTACATCACGAGATGAAAAATCCGTTGACCGTTGGCTGAGCGCTCTATATGAGTGACTTGACAGTGACACTGACACTGTCACTTTTGATATAACACTCTTGACAGTGACATTGACATGTAGGTTCACGTTCAAACATGCAACACTCGCGCTTGTTCAGAGGGCTTACCGCGAATCACGTTCGACGTGCTGCCTCTCTGTCACACTTGCAAATTCGTTCGTAAGTGAGCCAGGGAAGCAACACGTCGAACGTGGTTCGCGGTAGGCCCTCAGTTTAAGAACTTTGAGTTATGTTGTTATTTCATATTTATGAAAAAAAGCACAGCGTAAGGACCCATCGAAATATAGTATTTTTGCGTACTATATTGTTTCCTAAAATATATAGTACGCAAGGCCGAAATATAGTACAATACTATATTAAATAGTACGGTTGGCAACCCTAATCCTAGTACACCACAGCAGTTACCTATAATTTTAGTATAAAAAGAAAAATAGCTAGTGATATTGCCAAAGGGATTAGACGAACAAAATTTTAAAAAGAAGTATTTAGGAACGAACTTTTTGATAATCTTCTGTTATTGGTATCAAAGCTCTGAGTTCCAGCTATCTAACTAGTGGCTAACTAAAGTCTATAGAGGCGTAGGATCGCAAACCGCAACGAGCTGCGGCCTTGGCACGTGGATCGGATCTTTAGATTGTTCTTCTTGGGACTAGGATAAAGGACGACTCACGCTAGACCGGGCCGTGCCCGGGCCGAGGCGTCCGACATGTCATTTTCTATGACGGCTGATCGGTGATCACGTGGTGCTTTCCATAGAAAATGAAGCGCCGGGGGTTCCGGGCCGGAGCTTCTGGCGCTTAGTTTTCTATGACATGACAGGCGATCACGTGATGCTTTCCATAGAAAACGATGAACCGGAAGCTCCGGCCCGGTCTTGCGTGTGTTATTCTTAATGTGTATTGGGACACTTTGATTTTTAAATGTCGTCTTGATGATTGACGCGCATCAATTTCGTATTCATCATTCAAGATCGTATCAAAATAAAATCAAAACCGTAACAGGTTGTAAAATCTGAATCGGTCTCTAGGGCGTTTGTAAACTTACAGGCGTATTCTAATTTTAATAACAGGACATGAATTAGATCCGTATCTAATCCAGACCTTCATATCCTGTTATTAAAATTAGGATCCGCTTGTTAATCCAAATTCATACATGTATCCGAAAAGAAAAGTGCCAGACGCAACTATCCAAAAATGCATAGCGTTAGACCAATACAAGATATGTAAGTAACCAACGATTTTGATAGCACACGCAGTGCAAGTGTTATTTTAAACGTCGAACTTCTATGAGATTATGACGTATATAACACTTGCACTGCGCGTGCTATCAAAATCGTTGCAGACTTGTCTTGGTCTATCTCTACAATCTCGATCTAAGATCTAAAAATTTTGAAACTGCCGACGCAATATTAAATAAGAGACGTAGGCGCTGCATTGCGTTAAATAGCCTGCAGCGATTCGAGTTATCTAGCCGGGTTAATGTCGGGTCAAAGTGGAGTTTTTTGCCAACTTGAACGAGTTATACCTATATAAAAACCATTGCCATGGGCGGTATTTGAATTTGTATTTTAATAGGCCGTAATACAACTCTTGTGACATGTCATGATTTTTTTCTTAGACCCGTTTCAACAAATTTCTAAGGTGCGTTTTAGACATATGTTCGAGATTTTTTTTTCTATAGAATGAAAGTCCAATCAGGATTCAAATCGATGAAGTTACTAGAGAAACTCCTCATGATTGCTAATTAATTTTTGACAACCGTATTGTGATCTACCGGGTGTGGCCTGTAACACGAGCAAATAATTAAAACATAGATTGTACTCCTCAAACGGTGACACTTTTGTTCAACAACTTTTAAAAATTATGAAGTATTTAAACTCCCTATTTTTCATACAAAATAAATATTATCTTTAATGGACGCCATCGCCACGTCATATCATTGTGATTGACGTTGCTTGTCACGCCTTAAACATAACAAAATTCGCAATACATTGCGTCTTAGAATAAACTTTAAAGTGTATTAAAAATCAAACCACAAGTTATTTTTAAAAGTCGCTGAACAAATGCTGGTCAGTATGAGGAGTACAGCCTACAGTTGAATTTTTTGCTCATATTACAGGCCACACCCGGTATAACCCGCTACGACTTATCAAAAACTCTGTTTTATACCACGACCCCTACGACACTTTAAAAGGAGTTGGGAGTCTCGGGACTTAGGATGCATATTCCGTCGCTGATTTTGCAATGCATATATCACGCATAACAAGGAGTGCCTGGCGTCCGTTGGCTCGTAGGGTGGACGACATTCGGAAGATTGCGGGTCACTTCTGGATGAGATTGTCTCAAGATCGGGATAAGTGGCGTACTCGAAGAGAGGCCTATGCTCAGCAGTGGAGGATAAAAGACTGATATGATAACGATGATATTCCAAATAAGAAAGTCAAAAAATTAGGATTCGAATCCGTGAAGTTAAATATAGAGTCTGTGCGGAAAGAGAAGAGTCGTGGAATGTATGGGGCCCAATACATTCCACGACTTTTCTCTTTCCGAACAGACTCTAAAAGCCTCAAGATTGCTAATTAACTTTTTGGCAACCGGATTGTGATCTAAAAATTGCCGCAACTTATCAAAAACTCTGTTTTGAACATACGGCACCTTAAAAGGACTTGGGTGTATAGGATTATGCAGTGTTATCAGTATTTGTAAAATTAAGAACCAAGAGGAACGCATCTAATGCATTGGGCTGTGGAATGTCTCGATTGGGATCTCACAACGATGGGTGTTGTGTGGGCCGATGTTGTAATCGTTGTCTAAGTGTCGAGACACTGATTCTATTGTTTATTAAATATTAGTAGCATTCGGTTTCCAAGTAAGATTTAGTACCTACCGTAAATCACCCAACTATAGTTACTAAAATATGGTCCACAGGTTCTATACGTAATGATACGTAGGTATCAAGAGATTTTTTTTTCGTGAGACTTATTTCTCTTATTTATGAAAATATCTTGCTTCAGTAGGTACTGCGTCATTCCAATAGATACTGCATTAAAAAAGCGGTTGTAATATCAATAACAAATGTATATTACACAAAAAATATCATCAATAACAAGGAACAGATCAATTTAGTCACTTTCTTATTTACATATTTATACCTATTTATAACATAGCACACTGGAAATATCCAATCCAATAGCATTTCTGACTTCCTTTTCAGTCTTTTCCTTATTTCCCTTTCATAATTTACTAGCATCAAACACGCATTGTTCATAATCTTTATAGTTTTTAGCTTTTTAGTTAAATTACTCAATAGGTACATATGAAGTTACCATATCTTGACTTGTCTATTTGGAAGACTAGGAACTTTACAATATCCTTAAAAATCTTAACATACAAAACTCCAAGTCATATGTTTACTAACATTATCGAAAAAAATTAGTTTCATACATTCCCAGCCATCTAATCTTTCTAAATTCCTTCTTAACATCTTCCTTTAGTGTGGTGGCTACAAAACTAGATCACTTCCATCCACTGTACCCAGCTGTGGTGGCGGCCTCCTGCCCAGCCCACCCCTGCTCCTGCTGGTACTGCTGCTGATACAACTCCTGGCCATGCTGGGAGTTTTGGACCTGCGGTTGGACTTGCTGGATCTCTGGCGCGTGCTGGATCTCTGGGAGCTGTTGCTGGATCTCAAGGAGCTGTTGGTGCTGTTGGACTGGCTGGATCTCAGGCATCTGTTGGTGCTGGATGGGGATCTGTTGGACTGGCTGGATCTCAGGGATCTGTTGGTGCTGGATGGGGATCTGTTGGACTGGCAGGATCTCAGGGATCTGTTGGTGCTGTATGGGGATCTGTTGGACTGGCTGGATCTCAGAGAAATGCTGCGGTTGAAGGTCGTTGATCTGCTGGATGCGCTGGCTGTGTTGCTGTTGTGATTGGTGACGCTGCTGTTGAAACTCGGTTTGTTCTTTGTAGCTTCCTGAGGAATTAAAGCAAAGACTAGTTAGCAAAGATAGGTACCTAAAGAATGAAAAGCTTTAGACTAGTTGACAAGCAGAAACAAAACGGCTTGTTAAAATATCTTATAAAGAATACATTTCTCAATTATATCTTGTTTAGAGATGCCTAATCGTTCACTACTATATTCTCTTTTAGTCTCAAATAAATATCATATCATGTTTTTCTCCTTCCCTTAAGTATACTAAACTTGAGTGTTAATATAATCGCCGTTTTTATTGTGGAACGTACCACATCATCATCATCATCATCGTCATTGTGATTGACATCTGTATTTACAATTTATAGATTATACTAAACTTACTTTCTTTCCATAAAAATAATAAAACCTTACCATCATCATAAACGCCATTATTATTCGCCGCCTCCCTCTGGTTCAGCTCGATACTCTTCTGTATAGCCTCAGGAATAGGCGGGGGGGTCGGCAGATGGGCGCCCTGGGGTCTGAAGCCATTCTCGTCAGCAGTGTACGTCACCGTGTAGACCTGTCCATCGTCGCCGGTGTAGGTGTAGCCGCCTTGAGCGCGGAGGGTTTTGCCTTGGACGGAACCTTGCTCTTGGACTTTGATTCCTGAGAAAATAGGGATAGGGGTGATAATGATAATTTCCATTAACATTTTCCTCATCAATAATCAAAAAGAAAAACTGTCATGGACTGTCAAGTCGCAATTTTTTAGGAAAATTTTATTTTATTATTTAAATCATGGGAAATATCACCAGTTTTGCAACGATTTGTGCTGAAGCCCCCATATCTACCTCGATATAATATAAAGAAAGCTCCTCCTATTCGAGCCTCTGAAGTTATAAATATTTTCTTCGCAATCGGAATAAAATCCAAACGAATCCTTGGCAACGCATTATAGATACCTAAGAAGATACTTTAGGTATCTACCTTCCACCTACTAAATTGTACCTTCGTTGAATGTGCAAACAACGCAGCGTCCGCCGTGCTGAAATCTCAAGAAAGAAGGTTGAAACGCGCACCGGGGCTGCGCCCCCCTGACAACGTCTACTATTGTGTCATGTTTTGATTTTTGAAGTGATTTCTATTACTAATTTATTATTATTTTATATTTAAGAAGTGATCTAAAGTTAACGTTAGTTATTGTTTTTAGAGTAAGTATTTTAAGTATTTTTTTGTAGCTTTTAATCATCTGTGAACTAACAGCAGCCCAACACTAACCAATGGAATGCTGCGTATGTAAAAAGACTTTCTCAACAACAAAAGGCCTACACATACATCAGTCTCGCATTCACCATGTTCGCGTGTACCCCGCCCCACCCGCTCTGAGTCCACAAAACACCCACTGCTCATCTACATCACCACCTCAGCCAGAAATCCCACTCCAAACTCTTCTCGGCAAACTTAAACTGTCAACGCCCTTAATAAAGCGCATACCGCGTGGTGCTAGGCCCGCAGTGGCTGAAGCACTAACCGCCACAATAAACAACTGTTTGAAAGACAATAACTTAGATTCCTGGCGTGACCTTTTAACCTTTTCGTTTAAAATTTTATATGTTTCTGACAATAACGACAAAATTAGCCTCACTCAGAAAATTAAAAATAATATTCTTGCGCCTAACCTGCCTCCAACCACTCGATCACCCCGGGATCAAAGTAACAATAATTATGATTTATGCAAAAAAGTGGAAGACAAAGTTCATGACGGCGACCTAAAAGGAGCGGCGCGGCTCCTTTTCTCAAATGACACACTCGCACCAGACACCCCAGAATCAGTGGCTGCATTGCAGGCTAAGCACCCTGTAGGCCCTTCCACCCCTATCTTTGCCGACACTCCCTCAGATCCTTCAGCTTGTCTGCACGCCTCACCGGAAGATGTAATGTCGGCTCTTGCATCCTTCACAAAAGGGTCGGCTTCAGGCTTAGATGGTATATCCGCCCAACATCTACTAGACCTCACTAGTCACTGCACTGGAATATCTGGCGAGTTGCTAACTGATAGTATTACCAGACTGATAAATCTTATGCTTCTAGGGGATGTCTGCCAAGACGTGGCTGCCGTTATTTATGGAGCCAACCTCATAGCCCTTTCAAAGAAGGACGGTGGCGTGCGCCCAATTGCTGTTGGTTCCACATTCCGGCGGTTAGCAGCCAAAGTGTGCGTGCGACATACTCGAGCTAAACTACAAAAACTCTTCGAGCCTGTGCAGGTTGGTTTCGGCACTCGCGGGGGCTGTGAGGCCGCAGTCCATCCCGTACGCACATTTGTCCAAACAGACTCATATGAGGTTCTCTTAAAAATAGATGTCAAAAACGCCTTCAACTCTGTCAACAGAGATACCCTACTTAGTGTAATCAAAATTCATGTACCTGAAATTTATAACCTTTTACTCCAATGTTATCATAGTCCGTCCAAATTAGTTCACAAGGGTAACGAAATTCTCTCTGCCGTGGGTTGCCAGCAGGGCGATCCTCTGGGCCCCGCCATATTCAGTCTGGCCATCAATTCAGCTATCCATAGTCTCACGTCCAAACTGAATGTTTGGTACCTGGACGACGGCACCATCGGCGGAGACTCACAATCGGTCCTGGCAGACTTATCCCTAGTTATACAGAAATTTAGCGAGATCGGCCTGAAACTTAACTTCGACAAATGTGAATTGTACATTTCCGAAAACTTAGAACCTTCTTTAGCACCCCAGGTACTTCAAAGTTTTTCAAGTTTAGCCCCAAACATTAAAATCTTATCAAAAGATAATCTCCACCTTCTCGGTTCCCCCATTTTCGATGAAGCTATTCCGTCTGTTTTGGCCAAATCTATTTCTAAATTTCGTGTTAATTCAGACCGCTTAATCAAAATTAGTAGCCATTCAGCCTTATTTATTTTAAAGTTTTGTTTGTTGGTTCCCAAATTTACGTACTTGCTCCGTTGCTGCCCTATCTGGAAAGTCGCTAATTTAGTCCAACCTATCGATAGTCTCCTAAAGTCACAACTGGAATCGATTTTCAATGTCCGTTTTAACGAACCAGCTTGGACCCAGGCTTCTTTGCCCATTAGGTTTGGCGGTTTAGGAACACGCAAAATATCGAGTGTTGCTCTGCCGGCATTCTTGTCCTCAATCCATAGCACGTCTGATCTCGCAGGTAAAATCCTTAAAACAACAAACTGCGAGATCGCGTGCTTGGATGAGGCCAGGAATGCCTGGCTAGCCAAACTGCGAGATGTGCCACCTAGACCCGAGAGGCAAAGGGCCTGGGACAACTTGGCCTGCACCGCCGTCATGAAATCCCTAGTTGACAGTTCGTCGGGAAGGGACCGCGCAAGGCTCTTAGCTGTGTCCAGACCAGAGTCTGGACAATGGCTACACGCCTACCCATCACCCCACACCGGCACATTCATAGAGCCAAACACACTAAGAATTGCCATCGGACTCCGGGTCGGGGCCGATGTATGTGTAGACCATAGCTGCGCCTCTTGTGGGGCCCCTGTTAATCGCCTTGGCCACCACGGACTCGCCTGCTCCTCGGGCGCCGGCCGCCTATCCCGTCATGCCGCGCTTAACGACATCCTGAGGAGAGCGCTCGTCAGCGCCGACGTCCCTGCGGCTCTGGAGCCCCAGATCGCAAGGGATGACGGCAAGCGCCCCGACGGGATGTCGTTGATCCCCTGGCGGTTGGGCCGCGCGCTGGTGTGGGACGCCACCTGCGCAGACACGCTGGCGGCGTCCTACATTTCAGCCACCAGTAAACAGGCCGGGGCGGCGGCTGACTTCCGAGAACGTTCCAAGGTTAATAAATATAGTTGTCTCGGCGCACACTACGAATTTGTAGCCTTCGGCGTCGAGACTCTAGGTCCGTGGGGTAGGGGGGCTCGGGGGCTCCACAAGGAGCTCAGCAAACGCCTAAGGCAGGCCACAGGTGACCCTCGCGCGGGCAGCTTTCTCGCGCAAAGATTGGCCATAGCAATCCAGCGCGGGAACGCTGCCTGCGTGATGGGCACCTTACCAAGGGCGCAAAGTTTTGATAAATATTTTTAGTTTTTAGCTTTAGTTTTTAGTTGTACTTAATTTTAGTTTTGTATTCATTTTATAACACTTATTTTACAATAATCAAATATACCTAATAAATAAATAATCATTTCTTTTTATAACTTTATTCTTTCTCTGAACTAGCAGGTAAGGATAGTAGGAATAGTAAGAATTCAAGACAAATTCAGCGTGTCATAATATTTAACAACAATTTACAGCCCAGAGGCTCATCTGTTAGTTCAAAACTTGTTAGGTACAGTTTGGCGAACGTTCGCCAATAAACTGGTTACACTTTGGCGATAACACAATTTTTGGTAGGTATAAGTATGATGGTACATCATCAGAAACTTAAGAGCTGTTCTCTTGTCGGTAAAGCAATCTCCAGGCATGTCTTTCTTTGGCGTTATAAGTATGTACCTACCTACCGTTTGAATAAATAAATAAATTAAAACAAAGATGTAGTGAAATCCTTACCATTCTCAGTCTCATAAGAGTACTGATAGCTTTTCCCCTTATTTTCATTCTGGAAGCTAATTATCCTTGCTGACTTTTCAGTGGAAGGCCTTCGAGACTGAAAATTCTGTTCGGCGAAAGCTTTCTGTCCAGCAAAAGTACTTTGTCCAGCGAACGATGCCTGCCCACTGGGGAACGCTACCGAGTGTCCTTGGGAATATCCGGCATCTGATTGACTGAAATCCTGCTGGCTGTAGTGTGATTGGTCGCCGTAGACGCCCTGCTGCTGCAGCTCGAGCTGTGATTGGTAGGCTTCTGCGTTGTTGGCGAAGTGCTCCGTCGGTTGGGTGGAGTAGGGAACTGGGTCTGATGATGCTACAGCTAGTATTGCTGCTAAGGATGTTATCTATAATGAAAAATAAATGAATACATTAGCATTACATTTTAAAGCAAAAAATACAGACAAGAAGGACAGTTTCTTGTGACACAAATAGTGTCTAATTAAGTAGAGTCAGACCGAGATAATTCTGCAAAGATTTTGATAGCACACGCAGTGCAAGTATTATTTTAAACGTCTAACTTCTATGAAATTATGACGTATAAATAACACGTTCACTCCGTATATATTCAAAATCGATGAAGACTATTCTTTTTTAACTCTATATTTATTTGCCAATAGACAAATGGTTAATTTTGCTTTTAATGGCACATTTAATGGATGAAGGGCCTATTCGACTGGTTAAAGCTACAAGTGTGACAAGGCTAGTTCTAGTTTGAGAAGAGTAAACCTGGAAAAAAAGTGCCTGGACATAAATAACTAAGTCAAGTAACAACGCCTATTACGGTCAAACATAAATATTATCCGCTCCGCTATTATATGAAGACGTAGGTAGGTACATCATATTTGATGAATTATAATTAATAGTAAATTAATTTTCGCGCTTAAAGAGATAGGGCTTCGATCTAGATAAGTTCCCTTCCCAGAAAATAATTTTCTAAGTTAAAGCACTCGAAAAACCAAACGCCTGTTATTTTTTTAAAGCAATTTCTATGCAGCCGGTAATAATTTACAATAAAGTTTTTTTTATTATATAGGAGGCAAACAAGCATAGCAGACGGATCGCCTAATGGCAAGCAATTACTGTCACCCATGGATACCTGCATCATAAGAAGGATTGCATGGCCGGCCTTTAAGATGGGAGTTTGGTATGCCCTCTTCTTGAAAGTATGAAGTTAGTACCTACTTATTATTAAGTAGTCTGTCAAGTTTGGTACTACATATTTATAAAAAGGCAAAATAATTTTCATACAACTTCATAGTAAGGGAACTCATTTTCTGACATCACGGTGAAACTTTCAGTGAGGTTTCGTTGATTTTAAAATAATTGAATGCGCAAAAACATGTTTGCCCTTTTTTTTTAATGTATTTCCGGAGATTTACCGAAGTGAAACAATTGAATTTAACTACAAGTTTTTTTTTTATATTCACGTCCCTTTTAAATGTTTATCACAATTACATGTAATACCTACATAGTTTTAGTTAAGGCGACGGTAGCGGTGGGTAAAATACCAGATTCTGTCAATTTACCCCATTTCACACACAAGCGCACTTCACGCACACTACCTCACTTTACTGGGACAGGTCAGTGACCCATCATGTTTTTTTAAGATTGGACTTTTAGTTTAATATTGACCACTAGCCTCCTTTGAGGGTAAAAGCATTCCATTTAAAGATGAAAGAGAAACAATGCATTTAATCTTGCTTTCCTTGTCTGTTCATGTCACACGTGACGTACCTATTTAATTCATTTGATTGTTGACTGTTTTACTACCTACTATTGCTTTGTCGAGATACGCGTTTTGTACAATTAAAGCGAATAAAACAAGATGTCATTAAGTCAGATGTAAAATGTTATTTACTACTCTATACGGTTTTTCATAAGGTGCAAAATCCATTCAATAGGAATTTAAATAAATAAAGTTTCAGCAGGGTGGCAATTCCATTTT
Organism: Cydia splendana; assembly: GCF_910591565.1. Taxonomy (NCBI): domain Eukaryota; kingdom Metazoa; phylum Arthropoda; class Insecta; order Lepidoptera; family Tortricidae; genus Cydia; species Cydia splendana. The sequence goes on along the minus strand of NC_085975.1, from coordinate 15,839,025 downwards.
GGCGGATAAAGCGAAACAGAATAGTTCTATCGAACCTGCTTACAAATTTTCACGAGTATCAGTTGAGAAATGTGATCTGCAAAGGAGAACATACAAAAGCATTTTTGCCCAAGCTGAAACGGAGACCTTTGCTAACGCTCGGCCAATGATGGTTTAGGTACACCTATAAAAAATGATTGTCCCTGCTGTAATTTTAATATCTTTATATTTCAACCGGTATAGTTTTACCTTCAAAAATAATCGGTATCGCTAAACAATAGCGGTACCTTACTACTTATACGTTCACGAAATCGGTATCTGCATAACTTGATTGTTAGTAAACTAACCTGGAAAATAATCTCAAAATCACCGAAACATTTATGTACAGTCCTGCAATAATATGTTACGTCATTAGCGCCAACTTTGCCTCCAGGGAAACTTTGCCCAAAACGACAATTTTAAACAAATTCGTTAATGTAGAAAAATTGATAATAGTTATGGCCACCCTGCTGTTTTTAGTAGAAAATTGGTTATATTTCTGACAAAGTATATGCCAAACTTGTGCATAACTTGACTTGGGAATTTTGAGTTTGAGCGAGTTGTCTAATATAGGGTATATTTCGGCGGGCAAAAAATTGATAAATAATGAATGCAAGTAGAAAAAATTGAGAACCCTTTGACAAATATTTCCGGGTTTCAGTTATAACACATGAAGCATAGATTATGTCTATTGAGATCTAAACTAATAAGGCCTAAATACACAAAAGTTTTAGCGATGGGCAAAGTAATCCGGTAATTTGGCATCCATACCAACATTGCCCACCACCAAAAACGGATTAGGGTTGTCACTTTCATCTAATTTACCCAACTTCGCAAGTAAAAGAAGGTTATGTTTGTACACTAAAATAAGTTTATAAATATATACTGTATTTAATTTGTCTTATTATCCTTTATTTAGATGTTTTATCCCGTTAACGAATAAAAACACAACAAAAATCATATTTTTGGTCATTAAACTATTGTAACAGATTTTCTCAAAAGTGACAACCCTAGCCTTTGTAAAATGCTTAGGCGAGCCTTATTTGGAAATGGGCAAAAAGGGGTAGGCAACATTGCCCAGCAAATTTATTTAAAAGTTTTTACACTTATCGCTAAGTTATTAACAGGGAATGGTAGGATTGCCCAAAACCTTTAAGTGATCCTTAGACATCATCATCATATATACGAGCTGTATTTGAATACCAAATTGACGTGGGCAATGTTGGTGAAAACCCCGGATATTTTTTTATTTGCCCGCCCTCTAAAACGCAAAAAAATGGGTAAAAACACGATAAAAATATGTTTTCTTCACATAAACTGATGCGTTTGATCACAATGGACGTGCTGAGCAAAAAAAAGTCATATGATGTGATTTTTTTTGAGAAATTTGTGTTTAAAAAAAAAAGCGGGCAAAGTTGATGATAATGAGTAATGACGGTACCTACTCTTCGAAGGTCGCAAAAATATGTGACATGCTCTTATGGTTCTACAAATAAGATCGTGTCAGATATTTTTGCGGCCTTCGTTGTGTAACATAAATTGCAGGTGACTGTACATTTGGAATAATTATTTTATTTAGTTTCAACGAAAGTTTCAAGTTTAGTACGAAAATACTTCAGATATGCAATATGCACAAAATGTAGACTTAATCGAAATAAAACATTGCTTTTTATAGTAAATTTATAAAACATTCGATACATAGGTATACATAACAATAACCAGACCACAACGCTATTTGCCTGTAAGCTTCATCTCGGTCTCCAAAGCCGCAAAAACTTGCTAGTACTTAGTGCTGGTCTAGCCTTTATTTTTTCTTGAAGATTTTCAGAGAACAGCACGTACACGCATTATACATATAGACGGAACGAACGGCATAATCATAATAATTTATTCGTCGCAATCCATGGTATTACAGATCTAGTTACAAGACTTTCAGGTATTACTTATACGAATTACATAACTCTTCCTGTTAATAGGCAATATTTTAATATAAAAGTTCTATAATATAATACAAGATTACAGTTGTCATCAAAATTCATTGACATACAGAAGTCAAATACGTTTTTAAAATGACGCAAAATGATACCAGCATAATAAAAATTGATCCCAATCAGTAAAGATGAGTCTTTAAACTTTTTTCATTTTAAGCGAGTTTTGAAGGAAGATAATACTTAAATTCGACTGTAATCGTATTATTTTAAGATAGTTTACTGCGGTTTTCAACAATAATGACCCGTAAATAACAGCAAATGAAATTTAAATGAGACGCGAGTTGATATTTATGTACCCTATTTTTTGAAATACATTTTATCTACTGGTATGCTTTCTCGTGTGCGTATATGATTTAATGTCAATATAATTGTCAAAAGCAAGAAAATCAAGCTGTCATTTTCATTTGAAGAAGTACACGTGTGCTCCGGTGTAGCCCCAACGGGCATCTGACTTGAGGAAGAATTTTGAGTGATGTCGTCAATGTATGGAAATTGTTCGAAAGTTTACATTTGAGATTGAATTTCTGTGTTGTCTTTGTGAGTAAAAATATAAATCGATAATAAATTGGTAGCTGAATTATCTAGCTTCCAAAATCATACAATAATTCAATTACTGTCAAAGACAAAATTGTTTTGCTTCTGTCTCAAACGGAACTCCATATTTTGATTTTTTGATACTTTTAGTGTCGATTTGTAGAGAATAACAGCAAATTAAAAATATAATGGCATAAAGAGTCGGTACACGGTTTCTTCGTGAATAAATTTACGTGTAATTTAATGCAATTATCAAACATTTATTGAACAAATTATGGTTACAAAGTGAGGTCTAAATCGAAAACGTCATATACCGGCCCCTTAAATGTCAATAAAATAATTCACCGCTCAAAGTCATGTCACGGCGCTTGCTTCCGCGTGTCAAACGATGATTTGATGACTTAATATTAATATATAAAGGTATATTAGACTCTTTGTTTACGAATGTAAATTAAGTTAAGGCGGAAATTATGTTTATTGTTTACTTACTTACAATTGTTGCCAAAACGTTAATTACAGTGAAACCTGGATAAGTGGGATCTCAAGGGACGAGCAAATTTGTCTCACTTAAAGAGGTATTCCACTTACACAGGGTCTCAGTTAGCCAGGTATAAATAAATTTCTGTCTCATTTATAGAGTGTTCCATTAATAGAGGTGAGAAAAGAAGTTATTTCAGTTATAGAGGTGGTAAATAAGGTATTTTGTCAACATTATGTATGAATTGTAATATTTGTAATCATCAACAATAAATAAAGGTAAAATAATCCTTCTACTTCTACAAGGGATGGATTTTGTTAAATTAAATTTAAACTCACTTCATTGCGTCTTCGAACTTTAATGCCTAAATGAAAATTAATTTCTGGTTTTTCGTTTCGGTAGTTTTAACTACTTACTCAAACTAACTAAATAAAACTTGAAGTCGTTTAGACACAATTAACCGAATGCGGAATTTTCGGTTAGACTAAAGTCCAAGATCTTCAATAAAGTCCAAGTTAGAGAGGTCATAGATTGACGTTATCTCAGATACAGAGGTCATTTCCTATAACATTCTAAAAAAAATTAAGCAAATGTAATCTTTCAAATATAGTCTCAGTAAAAGAGGTAAAATACACTCTCTGTCTCAGTAATAGATGTAAATTTTACTATAAAATCGAAACAACTAATCTCAGTTATAGAGGTCTGTTTTATCTCACTAACAGAGGTAATTCAGCGCCAATGTGCCGGGACCGCACCATGAGTCCCAGCTATAGAGGTTTCCCACTTATCCAGGTCCCACTTAACCAAGTTTCACTGTATTACTTTCTACTATATTTGCATTATGCTATATTGGAATAAATTTAATAATTTTTTAAAGAGACTTCGTAATAAACGTGTAGAAAAACACTTTTTTCTACAACAATAATTAATTGCTGGTTGGTGGATGGTTATATATGCCAAATCCAATAGATATAAATAAAAACCACAGCCTTTTCTTGGATTTCTGCCAATTGGAACCATTTGTAATCTGTGGGTTTTAAACCTCATTGACAAAAATATAGGAAAATTAAGTTTAATATTTTGCCTAGGTGCGAGAATTTTTTTGCCAAATGCAATTTTTAAATAGTTCCATGATGGTTAGAGTATGATGCCGAATCCGGCGAATCCTAAGTTCCTTAGCTGTTGCGTAGTCTTTTTAGGGTTCCGTACCCAAAGGGTAAAACGGGACCCTATTACTAAGACTTCGCTGTCCGTCCGTCCGTCCGTCCGTCCGTCCGTCCGTCCGTCTGTCACCAGGCTGTATCTCACGAACCGTGATAGCTAGACAGTTGAAATTTTCACAGATGATGTATTTCTGTTGCCGCTATAACAACAAATACCAAAAACAGAATAAAATAAAGATTTAAATGGGGCTCCCATACAACAAACGTGATTTTTGACCAAAGTTAAGCAACGTCGGGAGTGGTCAGTACTTGGATGGGTGACCGTTATTTTTTTGTTTTTTTTTTGCATTATGGTACGGAACCCTTCGTGCGCGAGTCCGACTCGCACTTGCCCGGTTTTTTTTTTCCTAATTTGGCACATCACTACACACTGTCACAACACTACACGTCACATACCAGCCTCATTTTCACAAAGTCCCGGAGCACTAATATCCAAAAATCACTCAGAATACACTGGTTGGGAGTTTGAACCACGAATGTGTTCCGAAAATTTCACTCTTCCGTTTTTATAGCGAAAATATTTGTGCGTATATCTTAGGCTGTTACACACTGAGCGTGGGCTACTAAAATTATGGACCTGGAGTTTCTCAAAAGCTTGTAACTTGTAATACAAGTGGAATTCCCTTTCTAACTAAAGCTGTCAAAAAGTGGCATCCGCTTGTATTACAAGTTACAAGATTTGTGAAAAGGGCCCGCTGGGGTTACTTATAATTTGTGTATGTCTAATTTCCTTTACATGATATTTTCAAAGTTTTTAACGGACAATAGACTAAAATAAATAGATTTTATATATTTGTTGCACAAAAGGAAACGGACACGTATTACATATCAGACGTCCTAGCATGACTTTCGTTATTTCACTTGATTCTACATATGTCTCAAACGCGACAGTACGAAAGCGCAAAGACATGATCAATTTTTTTTAGCGTACATTTCCATTTTGATCTCATGACCGATGTGTTAATTTATATACATCAGTCAGTGCGCAATATCAGTACCTACAATACAATACATATTAACATAAAAAAAGTTAAAATGTAGGTACCAAGAAGGCAGCAGTCATACACAATGCTCAATTTCAATCAAATTACTATTTCGCTGGCCCAGTATTACAGGGTTCTATGTTTCACTTTTATCGAACTGAAATTTGAACATTGTCATTGTGACATTAAGTCGAATTTCAACTATCTTAATAATATAACATGTACCTAACAACTTTGGAATATTCATCCAGCGATTTGTAAACAAATGCCTAAGTCGAAAGCGTACGTGGTGCGCACGAGATGTATGAGGTTGGGTAAGCTGCGCCCGCGCCGCCCAGTGAACAACTGGAGCATTTTTCGGGTGCATGTAACGAGATATAGAGGCGGTATTTATTTTTATTAATACATATACAGGGTGAAATTTTTGATCACTAGCCATACGTAAGTACTAGAAAAATCAAAATATATTTATGTCTAGTAATTTATTTAATTTATAAAAGATCAAGAGACCAACGCCTTATATTTAATACATATTTGATTTGTATTATATGGCCAGTTTTAACTGCAAAATGGTATACAATACAAAATGTAATTTTAATCACCAGCCATACTCTGCGTAGTGACTTTATAGGTCATACTAAACTACTTTTATTATGGGACCAATGCCGAAAGCGCCGAAAAAATTTTGGCTGGTTCATACACATTCATTTGTTGTGATGCCGCTGATTTCTGAGTTACCGTTTTTTTTTTCACGAATTCGGCATTGGTGCCAAAATAAAAGTTGTTCAGTAAGTGACCTGTAAAGTCACTACGCAGAGTATGGCTGGTGATTAAAATTACATTTTGTATTGTATACCATTTTGCAGTTAAAACTGGCCATATAATACAAATCAAATATGTATTAAATATTTAAGGCGTTGGTCTCTTGATCTAAATTAAATAAATTACTAGACATAAATATATTTTGATTTTTCAATGTTTCTCGATATGTATTATGTATAATGCATTATAATGGCTACTTAGCTGAAAATTTTAAAATAGGTAAGTACAAGTCAAACGATAGCGGGACGGACGTACGATGGGATTTTGAACAGCGCGCCAAGCGGGACGTTTTGGAAACTCAAAATCCCATACAAAATGAGACGCAAACGCGTACGTCACGGCTAGGGTTTGCACGACGGATCCGAAATGTATGGGAATATCCGCGGATCCGGATCCAGATCCGGATAATTTCATACATTTCGGATCCGGATTGCAAACCCTAGTCACGGCACACTATTGAATGAAATTTACACTACCGTTCATTAGAGCTCATGGCGAAAAAAAAAATTTACTAAGTATACAAATATCTTTATTTTGGTAATACAGATAAGACCTCGACAATAAAATTTTATATTGCACCAAAAAGAAGAAGGTATTTTTTAGAGTCTGTTGTTACACCACCAGTCATTAATTACATATTCAAGTAATGTTTTATAACGAAATAACTTCTTGCTGAACGTCATTAAACTCATAAAAAAGAAGAGGTTCTTAATTCCACGGAATTTTTAACTTTCTTTTGGGGGCCGATTCGACTCGCCAGAACAGGTCGTGCCATATTTTAATACCTACAGTAAATCCTTGTGAACTTATAAAGGGCAACGCAATTGTGAAACTGCTGGGTTTACAAGTATCCATAGGCAGCAACGTCTGCTTACAGTAAGATAACAGCACAAAAACCAATACGCTTGTTTGACTTCGTGGTGTGTGTGTAAGGGTGTCCACCTGTCAAATATCTTTGTCTCACTCATTCACTCTCTTACTAAGCAAAATGTGAGACGCTACACACATTGGACAGATGAAATAGGTACCACCCTAAAACACAGTGTGTCCATGTCATGGTCTGTCATTCTAACGAGTATAATCAGGGGTGCGAAACTCATGACTTCGGTCAAACTCGGCTCCGCTCGGCTCAGCATTGCTCCGAGCAATTATTAGGGTTGGCACCACTTGACTTCCTTTTGCGTGCACGACCACAGATAAGATAATCACTTGATTTTTGACAACCCTAAATAGCCGAAAGGGATAGTGCCATCTATTAGAAAGGGACAGCATGATTCGACCCTGAACCGCTGTCAAACTTCGTTTTTGTAGGAAGTTTCCTTTCTGTACGGTAGTACTATTAATTATTCTGTGGTATAATAAGGATGGTATTCTACCTGTCCAATGTATATTTGCGTCTCACATTTTGAGAGAGTGAGCGCAATGCACTTTGGACTGAGAAATTGGACAGATGCAATACCAACTTAATGGGCCTCTTTATTGTATGACATTTAAGCCAGAATTCTAACTTCTTTTCCTTTTACTGAAGCACAAAATTAAGGCAAAAATAGCCAAAATTTCATAAAAAAAACCTATACTCGTAATAAGATTGCAGTCTCACAGTAAATTTTGTCATTGATAGACGAAACAATGGCGAGACGAACAAATAGGTATTTTGTGAACAGTTACAATGAGAGCAAACCGAGGCGTTTCGTCAAGACTCAAGTGTGAAGTGGACTTAAATAATGGTTCCGTCAATAGGACCGATTTGATCAGAAAAGAAATTAGCGTCAATCTCCAATTTAATCACCAATTTTGGATTGATGGTGATATTTGAGCGTTCAAAATAAAAGAAAATTCCCTCAGATGCGAATACTATACTTAGCGTCAAAGATTGGTATTCTTGCACCTCCGTTTTATTGGTAATATAGTGTATTTATCTATCTATCTATCTAATACCTTTAAATGAGCAATTCTTGTATATTAATTTACCTATTTATATATTTCGGGGATCTCAGAAACGGCTCAAACTTATTTGAAGAAATTTGCTATAGGTATGGGAGTTTTAGGGGGCGAAAAATCGATCTAGGATCGGGATACGATCTATCTCTGGGATAACGCGCATTTTTGAGTATCTATATGTTTTCCGAGCAAAACTCGGTCTCCCAGATATTCGGTCATAATCGGCGGCCCAACAAAATAATAACTATGACATCCAATCCGACCAACCAATATGAATGATATCTTCTTTAGAAGTAAATTTTTTAATTTAAATATCACTGACAAATAAGCCTGATGCTGCATCGAGCAAAGACGCAACACGAAAAATAAATGTTAAGTACGCATTACTACGGAACTCTAAAAATAATATGAAATGAGATTAACTTTACAATAGCCTCTTAAATTAGGAAACATCCTTCTGCAAATATTTGTACACTGTTTTCATAACAATCGCGATTGTTATAATATTTCTTAGGCATTCGATATTTTTAACCAATAGGTACCTATTTTCGGAGGGAGGGTTATATTTTTCAAGCGTATCTATATACAGTGGCGGATTTGCCCTAAGGCCCAGTAGGCCCGGGGCCTAGAGCGGCAAGATATTAGGGGCGGCAGCAAGGCGGCAGTCTAAGATGGGTGCTGAGAAAGGGGCGACTAGTACCTAGTTAAGTACTACAGGACAGGGCATGGGGCCTAGGGCAGGCAACACTGCAAATCCGCCACTGTCTATGTAGGTATCCATTGTATGTATATTTGAAAGGGTTAAAACCCACAGATTATAAATGCTTATAATGTCAGGAACCCAAAAAAAGTTTAGTAGGTTGTGGTTGGTTTATTTGGTATTGGTATACCTATCTAATGAGATGTTTTGTTTATTCTAAACGACTGTAGCGCTATTTGAGTTAAACTTTGCGCGTTTAAGGCCCACTTGCACCATCTCCCTAACCCGGGGTTAAGCGGTTAAACCGTTAACCTAGTGTCAAATTGTATGGGTAACCATGGCAACTCCAGTTTTAGCCGGTTAACCCCGGGTTAGTGGAATGGTGCAAGGGGCCCTAATACACTTTTCGTTGGAGGCCGACCGGCTTTTTTACAAAAAGTGCATACTTTGTGGTAATCTGTTTAGTATTCGTATAAGCATTCATATTTCCTTGAAATTTGGTTCTTCTGCTAAATGACAAAGTTTTCTTGAGGGACCAAAAGATCACAAAAACAAAGTAGTGGAAAAAGTACTGCCGGCCTAGCCAAGGTTACAATCGCTATCGCTTCGACAACGAAAAGCATTAGGTCTCTCTATCACTCTTCCATTCACGCTTTCCAATATCGATATGGTAAAATGTGGTGATTTAGTATTTAATGGGTTAGTGGACTTAATTTTTACAGCTCCGCACAAAACTGTTCGCGGAGCTCTTAAGTATGGCTGACGGGGCAATAAGTATCCGGGCCGGGGCGTCCGACATGTCATTTTCTATGACGGCTGATCGGTGATCACGTGGTGCTTGTCATAGAAAACGAAGCACCGGAAGCTCCGGCCCGGTCTAACGTGAGTCATCCCTTATTCTATTTGATTAAGAAAAAATAAAACACAAAATAAAATTAGATAACTTTATTGCATCACTGTTATCCTATTTATTGCATCACTGTGTACAAAACTAACTAAGAATAAGCGATATGGCACTCAGAAGAGTTGTGACGTTCAGTAGTAGCGGCGGGTCTGAGGGGGGGTGTACCGCGGGGAGGAGAAGGTGCGGGCCGCGACGACTCCGGAGTTGCTCTCGTGGTAGCTGCCTGCAATGGAATAATTCAGGTCAGAATCTGTAGATATGCATTTGTTTTAGAGTGCGATCGATCGATCGATCATCGTCGCTGAAGTAGCTTGGCTACAGATTGGCGTAGGATACACCTCTATATGGCCTACACAATGTTAAGCTCCAACTTACTGAGTTCAACTCGTACCATCATCAGAAAAATATATTAGCGTCATCCCTAGCGTTATTCGCTAAAGCCCTAGCGAGAGTTTCAGGAATAGGTGGTGGAATCTTCAGATATGCCCCCTGAGTTTGGAAACGATGAAATCAACTCCTAGATCCTAGTGGAACGTACCATCATCAAATATCTCATTAGCTTCATCCCTGGCGTTATCAGCTAGCGCCCTGGCGATGGCCTCAGGAACAGGCGGCGGGGTCGGCAGATGAACACCCCGAGCCAGTTACAGAACCTGGCAGATTCTAGAAGAACACGTACCATCGTCAAAGATCCCGTTAGCTTCATCCCTGGCGTTCTCAGCTAGCGCCCTGGCGATGGCCTCAGGAACAGGCGGCGGGGTGGGCAGATGAACACCCCGAGCCAGTTACAGAACCTGGCAGATTCTAGAAGAACACGTACCATCGTCAAAGATCCCGTTAGCTTCATCCCTGGCGTTCTCAGCTAGCGCCCTGGCGATGGCCTCAGGAACAGGCGGCGGGGTCGGCAGATGAGCACCCTGAGCCTGGAAACCGTTGGCGTCAGCGGTGTACCGGACTTGGTACACCTGACCGTCGTCGCCGGTGTATGAGTAGCTGCCTTGAGCTTGGATGCCGTTCGCTTCTTGGCCTGATTCTTCAGCTTGGATACCTAAAAAGAAAGTGATTATCAATTACTGTCACACCAGAGGTTGCCAGTACTTTACCCAAATATTTTAAAAAATGTTTTTATTGTATCACTAGCAGACGTAGGTACGTAGAGTCGGACCAAAAAAAGTCTGCAGCGGATTTGATAGCCCACGCAGTGCAAGTGTTATTCATACGTAATAATTTCATAGAATTTTGACGTTTAAAATGACACTTGCACTGCGTGGGCTATCAAATCCGCTGTAGACTATTCTTGGTCTGACACTATTTGCTTGATGAAAATGACTTGTACCTACTGACATTGATTGAACTAGCATGACAAATACGAACGTTTCCGAGAAAATACGATGGAAAATAGTTATGCACTACATCTGTAAGAGACAATACTTAGTATAAAGACAAATCCAAAACTGGCATAGGTACTCGTAGTTAAAAGTTACTCGAAAAATTGTTTCTTAACTTAGATACGTGGCGTTCAAAAGTGCATGGACAGATGTCGACCATAATGCCTTAATATTACGGTTGAAACATGTCCATGCACTTTTGAACGCCACTGTACATGCCCTCTATGTCGGTGAAAAACACCTTGCACGTATATCATCATTGCACTTAAGTGCATTTATTAATGATTGTATGCAACATATGACAGCTGTCAAAAGAATGGGACTAAATACATACTTACTAAATACCACAACTATGTTCACGAGGATGATTTGTATGACATCGCCGCATAAATCTAGTTCTGCCTTGGGCACATTTTATAGACGAGCTATTAAAATAATTGATTGCTTGTTAAGCAATTATTGTAATTAACTTGGTCAGAATCGATTTAACTGAAATATCTACTCTTATATTTGTAACCTGACATTTTGAAGATTTTTTTATAGCCTAAGGCAAGCTTAATAAATGAAAATAATGCATTCAAAAATACTAATGACGTCCGGAAATGATTCGTTCTTTGACTTTTTAGATTTTTTTCTTAAAGGTGACGTGTGTTTGTAATTGTCATTTTCCTTGATAAAATGAGTGACGTTTACTGCCGTGATTATAAGATTATGACATGCTTTCCGTCACTCATTTTATCGAGGAAATTGAACAGATAGTGACACCCCACAAGCGTCTATTGAGCGTCAGCATCTAGTCAGCGCTATGGAAAATGGCGTCGCTACGCAGTTGCGCCAACGCTGCGTCGAGCAGCAGCCATAGAGTTGACTACACGCCGACGCTCGGGAGACGCTAGTGTGGGGTCTGTCATATATAGGGGCAACAACGGCGCCGCAACAGTAGGTAATGCAGCTGTAGTTGAAATCCGAACGACACCTTAACGAATCAGAATCACGATTGATGGTCTACGACCCAGATTGAAGCGATTGACATTATTGGCTGGCGCCACGGATTTATCATTTAGTACTTAGTTAGTGTGATTTAGAATCGCTTCGCACGGATTACACAAAATCTTAACAAATTATACATCTAAACCTTCCTCAAGAATCTCTCTATTGATAGGTGAAAACCGCATGAAAATCCGTTCAGTAGTACACTATACACTATACACACAAACAGACAGACGCGGTGATTTCACTTATTTTGAAATGAAAGTTGCACTTCAAACTCACCATTCTCCGTCTCAAAGGCGTAATGGAATCCTCTATCGTTGACCTCAGCATCAGACCTCAAGATTTGTGCGTTACCCTCATACGATCTAGGTTTTGGCTGGTATGCCTGCTGCTGATAGGTCTGGTAGCTGGGCTGGAAGCGGTATGGGCCTTGGGCCACGGCTACTGAGAGCACCGCTGCAAAGATGATCTGAAAAAGAGGGTAATTTGAAAAGGGTGACCTAGGTTATTAGGGTTTAGGTCTTTGACAGTTCCTGGCAAGCTTTTAAATAATCACTTTGAAAGCCGTTAATAAGTGTGTTAATAAAATAGGTAACAGAGCAGTGGAACTGATTTAAAAAGAAATAATTTGAATAACTACTTTCAAAAATTTAGGCTATTAAATACAAAATATTTCGATAAGATACCATTTTAAATGCACTTTTATTCGTTTTCGACCAACTGTACCTAGTTAGTTCTCTTTTTAATAAATAAGTAAGTAAAATAGGCAATGTTTTCAGTACTTATTAGGTAATTTCTTTTTTGATGATTGCTAAAGGATTTTGTGTGAGTGCCGCCATCGCCACAGAGATAGCAGGACGACTTAGACACCTTCATTAATAACTGGCCGGAAAAGCTCAAGAACGAGAGTCGTGGAAATTAAGGAGAGCGGCCTTTGCCCAGCCGTGGGACACTATAACAAGCTATTAAAAAAAACATACAAGCTAATTGATAACCTCCTTCTTTGACATTTGGAAGTCGGTTAAAAAATGTGTAAGTAGTTAGTAAAGCCTAAATAATTTGATATCGCAAATGCAATCAGAATCAGAAAGTCTTAATTAAGAACAGCAAAAGAAGTAACATTCAAATCGTTAATGGATCAATAATAATTTAAATTTTGCAAAAAAAAAACACACAGGAACCACTTTAAATGGGATCACTTTTTTGTGCCGTAACATTTATGTACATCCTTTAATAGATCAATAGCAAACAACACGAACCACTATAAACGAGATCACAAAATTCAGAATGTCTGAAATTATCTTAGATTAATGTTGTGTAAAATTGTTGTTGAACAAAATAGATTAATTTAAAATAAAGTGTTGTTCGTCAAACAAAAATGAGGTTTTAAATAAATAAAGATGATAAAGATATGATTACCGATTTCATGGTGGTATCGGGTTGGGTGTCTGTGTGCGTATGCGGCGGATTCGGCAGGCGCGGCTTATATACCGGCGATGCGCAATGCCAAGGTCGGCGTAGGACGCCGGAAGATCCCTAGCCGGGCTTTTACTTTCCATGGGAGCTGTGGGAAAATCTTTGTTACCTATCTTTCATCTTTTTATCTCTCTTGTAGTGATAGAATGTCTGGCCAATCAATATACTTACAGGATCATAACATTTCAGAAGCCCTAGTGTAAATTTCATTTGAAAGCGTGACGTACGTTCGCGTTTGCGTTATGTCTATTTTTGTATGGGATTTTGAACAGCGCAAGCGGGACGTTTTGGAAACTCAAAACCCCATACAAAGTGACACTTAACGTAGACGCAATATATTCAATACCCTGGGAACTGGCATAGAGACTTATTCCCTCTGGACACGTGAAATTTATTTACTCACTATGGGCCACTTGCGCGTTCCAGTTCTTAAAACTATTCTTTCTATCTGTCAAAACTGTTAACTCCAATTTAGTTTTGGTGAAAAAATTGATAACAACTGTTTACCTTATCCGTCATTTTCACATTTCTGTTTGTAAAAAAAAAAATTTACAAATTAATATTTTTTTTTGTATTTAATTTAAAAACTTATTTTTGGGTTGCTAAAGTTTTATTCATAAATAGCAGGAGATCTAAGGTCCCGTTTTCTAAGGGGACCTTGCATTTTGGAGACAAAGCAAACCGCTTGGAACAGGTGTTTCTGGGGGTGGCCTGAGCTGATTAAGCCCGGTTGCCAAGAGGTTCCCCCCAGCAGGTGGGCAGGGGAGGGGGGAGAAAAGTGCCTCCGGCGCGCCTCACTCTAAGCTTAATATCTGCATACATCTCGCAAATATATCAAGTTTGGTGTCATTTTCGTATAATTCGAGGATTTAGAATTCATTTCTGTGATTATGTTTTCACTCACCCATACAAAAAAATCGAAAAATTCAAAATTCCAAAAAAATCTTTAGATTTTTTTTTCCAAAATTCTCTACAAAATGTATACTATGAGGATTTGCTCTAGAAAAAAAATACCTGTGAATAGCCCAGTTATCCTACTATACAGAATAGTAAACTTGTCAAACATTTTTTTTCATAACTCTGTTCAAAAAAAATGTTTTGTGTCGCGCGGCGTACCTGCATTGTAAGAGCGGTATGCAACGTTTAGGATTTTTAAGTATGTTTAGATGATTTCTGATAAGTTGTTATTCTTCTGGTGGTAGATTACATTAATAAATGACTTCTGGACGTGATATATATATACATATATAAATTAAATATATAAATAAAGATGTTGGGAAAACTTTCGCTAATAGAGTTAAGTATTATAAATGTGATAAAATTAACATAGGAGATGTTTGACAAAAAATGCGGGTTAAAATAATATATATATTGTTCTTAATTGCCATTACATGCCCATGGGACTGTGCATTTTAGGTTTTTTTAACGCAGTTGCACCTCCTTACGCATTTTGTTTTGCAGCGGCAACGATTAAGCTCTAAACAAGCAGCAGCCGCCGCAGGTAGGCTTGTCCATATGGGCTCCCAATAACCATGTTGTTTGGACCAGCCCCAGTGAGCAGGGCATGGTGGCTGTTGCTGAGGAGCTATAATCTGTCCCCAAACATAGACCAAATCCTACACCGGAACATGCGACACAACTGAAAACCGCCGTGTCGCCGAAATAGTTTTCAACCAGGTTGACAAGGTGCAGAAAACCCTAGAGGAAAAGCAAACCGCTCTATGTGCGTTCCTTGATGTTGAAGGTGCTTTCGACAATACGCACAAAGACCATACTCAATGGTATGAAATTAGAGGGAGTAGACGAAACCACCAGATGGGTACATAGCATGCTCTCGAACAGAGTAGCCACTCTGACCATCAATACTATATATAGAGCATGAATTTTATACCACTAAAGGGTGCCTACAAGGAGGCGTTTTATCCCCACTATTATGGACCCTAGCAGTGGACCAACTTCTTACAATCATGTCAGGCCAAGACTTTGATACACAAGGATATGCCGACGACCTTGTAGTCATCGTCAAAGGCCCTTGCCTCAACACAATATCCAACCTAATGCAAGGAGCTCTAAACACAATATTCAAATGGTGTAGAGAAAATGACTTGTCCATTAATCCGAGCAAGACTGTAATAGCCATTTAACCATTCACAAGGAAACGGAAGCTCGATAAACTCACAAAACCAAGACTTAATGGACAAATAATACCGTTCTCGGCAGAGGTCAAGTATCTAGGGGTCACCTTCGACCAAAAGTTAACTTGGAACCCTCACCTGAGAAACATTATACAAAAAGCGAAAATGGCCATGTGGTCATGCTGTCGAATGGCAGGAGCAAGATGGGGCTTAAGACCCAAATTGCTATGTGGTTATACACAGCGGTAGTGAGGCCAATTGTCACCTACGCCTCCGCAGTCTGGTGTAACAAAACCAGCCAAAAGACAGCAATAGACACTCTAAACAGCCTGCAACGCACGGCTTGTTTAACAGTAACAGGCGCCTACTCCTCGACACCGGGAGCGGCCCTAGATGCACTGCTGGACATCATACCACTCCACTTGCAGGTGCAAAAGGAGGCCAAGCAATGCGTCTACAGAATATACACGCTAAACAGGCAAAAATGGCGCTTTCAGGCATTAACCAATCTAAAGGCCTGGGTTTTCGCGAATATAACCCCTAGCATGCCCACTGATGACACGCACACCAAATGTCATCTCACCAAACTGTACACAGTAGAAATACCTCCTAGAGACAAATGGGTCAACAACCAAATGTACGTCGAAGAGGGAAGCCACATCTGGTATACAGATGGTTCCAAGAAAGGCAATGATGTAGGATGTGGGATCTATGGTGAGAGATCTAAGCTCAGAGCTAGCGTCAGCATGGGCACACTGGCCTCAATCTTCCAGGCAGAAGTCTTCGCCATCAACAAATGTGCGGAGATCAACCTGGATAGAAACCTAAGACACCAGCATATCTACATCAACTCAGAGAGCCAGGCTGCTCCGCTGGCACTAGAATCCCTTGAGTCAAACTCAAAACTAGTCCAGAACTGTAAAACAAACCTAAATGCACTGGCTTACTCCAACAAAGTTACACTTAGATGGGTACCAGGGCACTCCGATATTAACGGAAACTAAGAAGCGGACGAACTTGCTAGAAAGGGCGCAGACACACCCCTGGTTGGCCCAGAACCGTTCTGTGGAAGCACAAAACGAGATGCATATTCTCTGCTCAGCAACTTAGAAAAAACGAGAGCAATCGATTGGTGGAAGTTCGTTAAAGGACAAGAACACTCGAAAGCTCTGATCAAAGGGTTCAACAGCAAAACTGCTAAGGAGCTTTTAAGACTCAAAAGGCACAAAACCTGCGCGGTGACCAGAATGCTGACTGGACACTGCAAGTTGAACAAACATATGTTTCAAATTGGCAAGAAACAAGATGCAAGATGCAGGTTCTGTCAGGAGTCAGAGGAGACTGCAATGCACATTCTCTGTTCTCGTGGACTACTAATGTCAACAAGAAGTACCTATCTATACTCTGTATCTTTAGGTATTTAAATAAAAGTAAACAAACAATTTGTAAATTTTCGGGTAGTTATAACATTTATTGGTTAACCAACCAAATACAAAACCACCTGGATCAGTCACTGAACGACCTGACTTTAACCTACATTATTTAATCATGTAATGTTTTCATCTACCCTCAACTGGCTTAAGGAGCCATTTGAGGGTAGATTTTGTTTACTTTTATTTAAATACCTAAAGATACAGAGTATAGGGCGACACGTAGTGCAACCCTATGAGGTACAAAACATTACGGCCCAAAGAAATTGGAACTTTCTGGATGCAACGGGCATTAGTAATGAACTTAAAGGGCCGTCACAATAGATCAATGCTGGTCAATGCGACACTCAAAGGCCCACAACACCACAATAATAATAATAATGTCCCGCGGGGGCAGCTTGTGGCGAGCTGACGGTGAGTGGCGACACCGCGGACCCCTATTCCAGAGGGCCCTGTCATCTGGCCCTCGCCTCTGTGCTTGCCTTGATTGGCCGGCCAGAATGGAGAAGCAAAAGCGGGACCTATGCTCCAGGTTGGAAGTGTAAAATGTCATAACGCCGGCGGCCTGCTGAACGGATTACCGGGATCTGGCTACCGCAGACTCACCTCTCGACAACCTCACAGCCACTCCAAAGTGTTGCCCAGTTGTCGCACTGTGCGTGCGGCCATTGCGGGGCCCACTCAATGAGTTGGCGAGTCACCACCTGTCATTTACAATTTTGAGACTGATTGTCACGGCAGATGTCCGCTAGTCTCTCCCATAGCCCATTATCCAGTCCATCCAACTTTCAAATCTATAGCCCATGACCTTAGTTCCCATCGCAGCACAAAAGTGCTGCACTGCAATAGTCTTTGCACCTGGCGGGGACCATCTCCGGATGTATCACATTGTGCGTTCGGGGATAGTATCCACCACATGTATCCCTTGCTTTTAGATTAAAGTGCCTTAAAGGGCCTCTGCGCTGTTGGCTTTGGCCCCACGTACGCCTCCCAAAGGTCCGGGACCCCATGGTCCCGAGATATGGAAAAGACATACAAATAATAATGTTAATTTTATCACATTTATAATACTTAACTCTGTTGGCGAAAGTTTTCCCAACATCTTTATTTATATATTTAATTTATATTTGTATATATATCACGTCCAGAAGTAATTTATTAATGTAATCTACAACCAGAAGAATAACAACTTATCAGAAATCATCTAAACATACTTAAAAATCCTAAACGCTGCATACCGCTCTTACAATGCAGGTACGCCGCGCGACACAAAACATTTTTTTTTAACAGAGTTATGAAAAAAAATGTTTGACAAGTTTACTATTCTGTATAGTAGGATAACTGGGCTATTCACAGGTATTTTTTTTCTAGAGCAAATCCTCATAGTTTAAATTTTTTAGAGGATTTACGAAAAAAAAAATTAAAAGTTTTTTTTTGAATTTTGAATTTCTCGATTTTTTTGTATGGGTGAGTGAAAATTTAGTCACAGAAATGAATTCTTCATCCTCGAATTACACGAAAAAGACACCAAACTTGATATAGTTGCGAGATGTATGCAGATATAAAGCTTAGAGTGAGGCGCGCCGGAGGCACTATTTCCCCCCCTCCCCTGCCCACCAGCTGGGGGGAACCTCTTGGCAACCGGGCTTAATCAGCTCAGATCACCCCCAGGAACACCTGTTCCAAGAGGTTTGCTTTGTCTCCAAAATGCAAGGTGGTGGACCTTAGATCTCCTGCTAAAAGGGGCAAATTAAATGTGGACAAAGTCGCGGGCAAATGCTACTCGTAGTAGGCAATTATTTCATGTGAGCTACCAATGCTACCATTGCTACCATACCCAGCTGTGTCGATATGGATGGACAGATTATCATAAATATTTATTTAGCCACACACTATTAGCAAATCTTGCGAATACTTAAGTTAGTTTTATTTATTTCTAGTTAGATTCATAGTTTATGCAGTATTTGATTGGTAAACGATTATTAATGTATACCTAAATGTCAGATTTCAAAATTCTAGCACCCGAATTAATATGAAGGTCAGGTTAAAAACTGAAATAGTCATATAATAAGTAAATAAATATAAAATAAGGAGACACCTTACACAGATCAACCTAGCCCCAAACTAAGCAAAGCTTGTACTATGGGTGCTAGACGACGATATACATACTTATATAGATAAATACATACTTATATACATAGATTACAACCATGACTCAGGAACAAATATTAGTGTTCATCACACAAATAAATTCTCTTACCGGGATTCGAACCCACAGGACCATCGGCTTCACAGGCAGGGTCACTACCCGCTAGGCCAGACCGGTCGTTAAACTAAAGCCTAACATCATATACTTGCTAAAGGCAGTGGCAGAGGCCGGATTCGAACCGGCATTTTCAGCTTACGCGATTGACGCCCTGGACCTCTAGGTTAATTACCCCGTCACGATACTGCCCAAGCCCATCCTAGTTTCTTAAGAATGTGCAATCTTAGAAAGACTAGGCGTTGACCAGTTGGTCACCGCCTGGCCGTTGGTTGGTGGTGGTTGGTGGTTGGTTGGTTAGACTCTAAAGGAGAGCAGTATGTGCTTGCACCTCCTTGTGCTGTTTATATGGGGTGGAACAGAACGAAGGACTTTTACGCTTACTGGGAATTGTTCAGACTACGTACATTATTTTTCACTTATTAATTACGTTACGCCGTACAAATGCATCCATTCTCGACATTAAACATTACAACTTAACATTAGAACGAGACTCTCCACTGTTTGCTCCCAACGTGTACTTGGTTTCTTCGGCCATCTGAGCAGGGCAGGGCCAGATAGCCTGGAAAAGCTCCTTATTATTGGCCGCATGGCAAGGAAGCGTAGGGGTGGACGTATGGCCACGCGTTGGGCGGACAGAATAACGTCAAAGACAAACGCAACATTGCAGGCTAGCATGCACTGGGCCCAAGACAGAGCGGCTTGGAGAGCACTGGTGAAAAGTGTCCACATTCGTCACGTCCCTCAGCCATGAGGATACGACAAGGAAGAAGAATTACGTTAATATTTCTAACCGTTTTTGATATACAGTTTGTTAAACATTAGTCCGAAAATCTGTATTTTTCAACCCTAGCAAGTATATAGATCCTACTGAATGACATGACATGTGTCAATGTAAAATGTAAATAACTTTGTAGGGTTGTCACTGATATAAAAATATTTCATTTTAATGATATTGTTTTACTTTTAAATCCAGGTTCACGATTATAATAACTCGATTGTAGATCACTTAGATAACACGATCCTTTCAGATCAGTCCCTAGAAATGTTCCACCATGTATGTATATGGTATAACGTCCTTGAGAATGCCAAATCTATGTGCTCGATTTTTGATTGACAAATAGTTACCTAGCAACAAAATAACATAAGGGGTATTAATTAATTCTATAGCTCTACTGCGTTGTCAAAATCAGAAGAAATTAGTTCCTTTATCCGAGTTTTAGGACAGTTATTACTCATTCATCATAAATAAATATTAGGGGACATCTTACACAGATCAACCTAGCCCTAAACTAAGCAAAGCTTGTACTATGGCTGCTAGGCGACGATATACATACTTATATAGATAAATACATACTTATATACATAGATTACAACCATGACTCAGGAACAAATATCTGTGTTCATCACACAAATAAATGCCCTACCGGGATTCGAACCCAGGACCATCGGCTTCGCAGGCAGGGTCACTACCCACTAGGCCAGACCGGTCGTTTGTGGCAAATACTCGTAACTATGGTTTACTACACTAAGTTCAAGTCTTCCCAGTCTAGAGGGCCTCCTCCTTTTTAGGATTCAAACCAAAGAAAAACGGAACCCTATTACTAAGACTCCTCTGTCCGTCCGTCTGTCTGTCTGTCTGTCACCAGGCTGAATCCCATGAACCGTAATAACTAGACAGTTGACATTTTCACAGATGATGTATTTCTGTTGCCACTATAATAAAATAAATATTTAAACGGGGCTCCCACATAAAACAAACGTGATTTTTTTGCCGTTTTTTACGTAATGGTATGGAACCCTTCGGGCGCGAGTCCCACTCGCACTTGGCCGGTTTTTTAAAGTCGGTTAAAGTAATACACAACATTTAAATCACCTGTAACTTTAAGTTTAAGGTGCTTTATCGTAGGCAGTTCAAACGTAATTCAATTTAGGCTAGACATGTGACATTGACATCGACCGCTCCTTATACGTTCCAAACACAATACCATCTATGTCAGCTGACCTTTTGGCTGATGCACCAATATTTAATAGTAACTGGCAGTTGCTCGTGCAATACTAAATGGTAATGACTTCCATTTAAATTTCTAATCCAGGGATCCCTAGACTTGTTTGTGGTGCCCTTGATTTAAATGCTGATTTATTGTGACTTTTTCGCTGAATATAAATAATGGGGTCCCTTTGTTTCCCATAAAGTTTTAAGTCATAATGTATTGTTTGTCATATTATCGTTAGTCATAAAACTGAAACCGTTAACTTTTCAGGATTTTCGTAATGTTATTCTATAGATAGGTTAGGTTAGGTTAGGTTTGTTTTATGGCAATCCTGGAAGTTACGCGTTTCTGAGAAAAACCAATTATGACTAACGAAAATTCGGACAAACAATATATTATGACTTAAAACTATTTGGGAAACAATAGAGACCCATAAATAATATAGACCTGACTGGAGTATACCGGTTCCTAGCGCTCCTAAAATCCGCAGCGTTCCGGGACATCGGATGTACCACGGATGTACAGTCACCTGCAATAATGTATCATATAACAATACAACGAAGACCGCAAAAATATCTGACACGAAAGTCACTTATTTCAGGGAATTGTCAGATACAGTGGCGGCAACGACGCCGCAGCAGTTCCTATTTCAGCTGCGGTTTCTATCCGAACGTCACCTTTACTGCTGCAGCGTTACTCAAAATGTTCGCATGTCATGCCGAATATTCGGCACTTCGGCCGAGAGAGGAGCCGAATATTCGGTATTCGGCCAAAACCACTGTTCGGGGCATCTCTAAAGTATGTATCTTTAGATAGGTTTTTGAAAGAAAGTAAACAAACAACTTGTACATTTTCGGGTAGTTATAACATTTATTGGTTAACCAACCAAATACAAAACCACCGCCCCTATTTCACCAACGTGACAGGTGCTACAATTCGACAAGTCTCATTGTTGCTGACGTCACAGGCATCCATGGGCTACGGTTATCGCTTACCATCGGGCGGGCCGTATTCCTGTTTGTCACCATCATTGTATTATTTTAAAAAACTTTTTTATATCGGCAAAAAACAGGTATTTCTCTTGCGATGTTTATGATGATAATGATGACAATTGTCACAAGATTTCAAAGAACTTTCGGTAATTCTTGACAGCAAATGAGTTCTGTGTCGGAATTTCGTGACAATTGTCGTATTTCTTGTGACAATTGTCATTAGCTTCGCCAAATAAGTACTTATTAACTGGCGATATAGTGGAGTTTTTTTTAATTAACATGTTGGTGGCAAACAACCACACCGCCCGTCTGATGGTAAGTGGTTACCGTAGCCTATGGAGGCCTCTGACGTCAGTAACAGTGGTGTCGACAATTGTCGGACCTGTCATGTTGGTGAAATAGGGGCATCTGTCACTGAACGACCTACATTATTTGATCATGTAATGTTTTCATCGACCGACCGCTTAAATGAGTCCTCGCCTGCGCGGTACGGGGGCGCCGGGGTAGGACGACTAAGGGTGGCGGGGAAGGTGTGGTATTAGTGATAGCTGTGGTTATTAGAAGAATTTATGTGAATTCATTTTGGCTTTTCATTGTCTAGACGTGACTAATAATCAAAAACAACATCATACGCACAAGCGTCATAATATTGTAATTTTTGCCCTTCAGCGCCGAAAACATTTCTATTGAGACGTAACAATAGTTAATTATACCTGCGCCGACGCAAGGATACGTGAATCACTGCTGCTGGGTGGCAAGAACAAGCTTTTTGAATTAAAGGAAGTGTGACCTGGAGGTCTACACCGTTTTAGGGTTCCGTACCTCAAAAGGAAAAAACGGAACCCTTATAGGATCACTCATGCGTCTATCTCCCATTCCCCCCTCTTTATCTCCGAAATTACTAGGTCTAAAATTTGAAAAAAAAAATACACAAAATAGTTCTTTACCTATAGATGACAGGAAAACCTATTAGAAATGTGCAGTCAAGCGTGAATTGGACTTAATTACTTAGTTTTTGATCCGACCCCTACGGGTTTTTAAAGACATTTCAGTCACGTTCCACATAAAAAAATACATTGTTAAATATTGGGTAATGTACGGAACCCTTTTAAACTCCGGTTTTTAAACTCCGTTAATTTCAAGGGTCCTGAGCTTGAATTAAGTAACTTTCCCAAAGACACCGGTATTCTAATACAACAGTAAATTTTTATCACTACCGTAAAATGGGGTGAGTTGGGTGAAATCTGACTTTCAAACCTCGATAAAATTTTATTTTTACATGTGAAAACTGAATGGTGTATATAATAAGTGGTTCGGACGTTTGTATTTTATTTTGGGTAGTTCCATTTCATAATTTTGACGATAAAGAGGAAAACCCACCTCACCCCGTAGTGCCTCGTATTTGGGGTGAGAGGGTTTTTCATACAAAGGTGATTTTGGAAGATTGTTGGATCTATTTTTTTTTTATTATGAATATTACTATAGCTCCATTTTAAATTGGAATACATTATTTTTGTAGCAGTAGCCTTAAAAACCCACCTCACCCCCTTCTCAATCCTTCTCTCCCCATTCATAACCCATAGCTCCCCGCGAAACCTACTCACCCCGTTTTACGGTACCTTATAAAATAAAGTCCCCCGCCGCGTCTATGTCTGTTTGTGTGTTCATGTTTGTCCGCGATATAAACTCAATAACTAGGTACTGAACGGATTTTCATGCGGTTTTCACCTATCAATAGAGTGATTCTTGAGGAAGGTTTAGGTGTATAATTTGTTAACCCGTGCGAAGCCAGGGCGGGTCGCTAGTTTTTATTTATACTGACATTATTCATAACTTTGCCAATTGACTAACGAACGAACGCCACTGCGACTGAACGGCACAACAGCATCGCCGCCGCTGTCGCCGCTGCAGGAATGTCGCACCAGTAACGTCGCAACGGTAGTGCAGCTGTCGTTGGAAATGGACGGTTACCTTAACATTTTACATTTTATAGATACTGAATCCTGAGATACAGTTAAATGGTCTAATATTAGAATCTTTCTCTAGCTCGGGCAGGCGTGGCTCACTTGTGGCGAGCCCCACACACCGTGCGTAAACGCATTCCCACTCCGTCAAAAAAAAAAAAAAAAAAAAAAGGCGTGGCTCACTTCGCGATTTCGTAGCTTTGCTACAGGTAGCTAAAAGTAGGTACATCCGTTCCACACCAATTTTGGTGGCTAGCCATAAGCCGCGCGTGGCGCTGTCGCCACCTAGCGGCCATATCTGTGCTGATCGTAACAGACGCGTTTTGTTAGAGAGTGAGTCTTCTGTACTAGTACTATTATTTATTCTGTGGCTCGGGTAAAGTACGGACGCTAATATTAAGCACAAAGAATTTCGTACATTGACCTGTTCGTATCTCTATCGCACGCGCATTGACCACCGCCATCATGAGCGGGACAGTAATATGTATTATAATTAATTACACGTAAGTACGTACGTTACGTAGGTTGTCTGGAAGAGATCGCTCTGAAGCAATAAGACCGCCTGTTGTTATCTCTAGTCTTTGTTTATGTTACTGTACATTTATTGTAAACTACGTGTACGTGAGATGTGCAATAAAGAGTATTGTATTGTAGTGTATTGTACGAAATACTTAGCGCTTAGCGTCCTCGCTTTATCCATAGTCTAATTAATGGTCTTCTATTCCCAGAGTGACACAGGCCTACGTCACAATAACATGGCCGCTATATATAGCGCTATCGCATATTATCATATAGCGCTGTCGCATGATGACGTAGGCTTGTGTCACTTTAGGTGACCTAGAAAAGACGGGAATGGAGTACCAGGCGGAGTATATTATTATACCATGGCTTTATCAATGCAATGTGCTTTAGCATGGGGGTAAACTTAGAGGATATAACCAACGGAGATGCCATGTCTATAATTTTCGGTACAAAATAGTCTGCCATTTTTTGCGGGGGAGGGGCACATCTAATGTATGCGTAACGTAAACATAGCCATGTCAGATAAACGTCAGGCCATACATGTGGTTGACGTGTCGTTGACCATTGGCCGCCTATTTTCGACAGAGGGGGAACGCCTGTTAATGACCACTCCGAAGGGGGTAAAGGATGAATCACGCTAGACCGAGCCGGGGCAGGGCCGGCGCTTCCGGCGCTTCGCTTTCTATTGAAATCACCACGTGATCCCCGATCAGCCGTCATAGACAATGACATGTCGGACGCCTCGGCCCGGGCACAGCCCGGTCTAGCTTGAGTCATCCTTTAAAATCTTTAAACAATAACCTTGTATTTAAAACAAATAACTACATATTTCCGTTAGTCTAATTGTTGTTAATGATTTTATCAGTGTCACTATACAGGGTGATTCAGGAGACGTGAGCAGGACTAACACTGCGCATATCGTTAGTTATAAGCAACTGTTTCGTATCAGTATTAGTGAGGTTAACGTTAATTTTCTAGTCGTGTAGAAAAAAAAAGTTATAAATTTTTTTACGACATGCATGGTCACCCTAAAATTAGAATACTAAACTACCGATATTCTGTGTCAAATTGAATGTCATCACTGTCATCACGGTCTGGTTACTTTTGAAAACTCGTATCTCACTCAAGTTTGACATTTTATTTTCTTCGTAATCAAAATGCCATTACTGTTTATTAATTAGGTCCTGTAGGGTGACCATGATTGTTGAGAATTAAATTTGCTCTCACCAAAAAGTTAAAAACTAGGAAAAAGTGTGGTTGTTTCTCCTAAATACGACGGTGATCGATCAATTATCAGTTACTGAGTGTGCAGGATTAGTCCTGCTCACGTTTCATGAATCATCCTGTATAGGTACTATAAATACTTTAACAGATCAGTGAATGACCCTAGTTAGATTGACCTGGTTTTCATTGATCATTGATGATTCATTGTTCATCATCAAATAATTCTTCAACAAAGAAAATTACAAATCGATTGTATCGAATCGATTTAATCGATTGTAAATACAAACAGGAAGATTTCAATCTGTAAGCAGTTGCACCTGTTGCAAGTTACATCAATTATGTAAAACCTTTTTTTTTGTTATGCTGTCCCGTCCGCCAGGTGACAATAGCATAGGTACTTTGTTAGAAGAAATGTTATACTTAGTCGATGACTCATCAGTACACATCGGTAACTCGTGGCATTTAGGTAGCACTTAAAAGATTAGTTTAATTAATTTCCTTTTTTTAGTGGTTTCTTTTTCTCGACTCGTATAGGAAGAACATTGTGACATCACTAGTCTGTGCCTGCTACCTATAACCTAAATGCCACGAGTTACCGATGTGTGCTCATCACTAATCTTTTAAGTGCTACCTAAATGCCACGAGTTACCGATGTGTACTTACTCATCAGTCATCATGGAAAGGGCTATAACTGCCATTATAAACTTTACAACATTAAGCCCGCTTAGCTACTTACGTATGCTGCTGACTGCATGTACCATTTGTTTTTCGATGAATGAAAACATCGTGAGAAAACCGGACTAATACAAATAATGTCTTCCGCTCTGTGTTGGAAGTTGGAAGGTCAAAATGTCAGTTAAATAATTCAGCATATACAGGTACCTACCTACAGTCACTACAGTCGACCTACAAAGAGATAGATGTATCCACTTTTTCACGTTACTGCATTATTATAAAGTGAAAAAGTGGATAGGTACATCTCTTTGTAGTCGACTGTACACATCCGCCTGCCTATTACACGCGTGATGGACACATGAATCTAATACGCGAGGGGACGAACTCGAAATTCGAATTGGGACGTTCGTCTAACGAATTCGATATCACATATTATAAGCATATTCGAATTCGATACCACATATTATAAGCATTGATCTACATAACTTTGAATTTCTTCACAGAATGCTTCGCATTCCATCATAATCACAATATTTTATTGTGTTTAAAGAATACCATTTTGATTTTTTCTGTTTCTCGTTACTTCCCCAAAAAAGTGACTCACACGCCAGCATATTTAGTAGTAGTAGTAGTAAAGCGTTTTTGTTTGGCGATGTTTTCCATCATATACTATTATTTTTACTTCTACCAATTAAGTGCCTACTTATAATCATCACACAAATAAATATTAGCTAGTTTAATAGAATAACAATACCTATTTAAGCATAATCCTACATGTCATACACGATCATAAATTACCATAAACAAGAATATACACATTATTGAATGCCTAATCGCATCCATCACGTCAGTCACACCGAACAGGTATAATTTGTCCGTTTTTGCATCTTTAATCAGATAGTAATAGGATTACAATGCGTGTGGGGGCAGATGGAAGCATCGCCATACATTACAAAAACGTCGTATGAGACATAGTTGTTGTTTTAATAACAAAACTTCAGGGAGATTCAGACATATTAAAACAACGAAATAGAATGATTAGGAGCACGATTCATAAACTTACATTTGATGTCAAAATGATGCCCCTTTATTATCATTCGCCAGTGCGTCAAGCTACCATCAATACGAACGATTTTGCTATCATTCGCGCATGCATTTCGTTCGCTCTACGGTCTACGCTCTACGGTCTATAGTTGAATTATCGAGAAGATGGAATTGCATTTGTAGTGGTTGTATGCTGATAGTACAAGAAAATAGAAAATTCAAATATAGAATGCCTGTAAACAAACAATACTACTACATATGCAATTCCACGCTCTCGATGATTCAACTATACCTATTGGACTGATTCAGTTCAGTTGTACAGTGCTCAGTTTGAAAACGTTAAATACTGTAATGCCGCGCAACAAGTTACAAATATATAATTTTATTTTACCTAGCAAAATTTTTATTGACCGATCAAATGTTTTTTTATTAGCGGGAAAACTTGAGTCATTCTGACATTCTATGCAGCAATGTCTTTTTGGAATTAAAACTTACTAAATATTACATACAACATACAACTTTCTGTTTCTATGAGTGTTTGGATTTAATCACGATTATATGTAATGGGTGGAGATGAGTCAAATCTATGCGATCATAGATAATTGTTCTGTTGTAGGCTTGTCAAGTATTATACTTACCTACTCTGCCATTTAGTCTGCGAGTTTTAGTTCGATTCCCAGATGCCATGACTTATTTAATTATTAAATACCTATAAACTTCATAGGCCAAGCAATAAGAAGGTATTATATAGGGAAATGCTTGGAACACAATTTTCGACTCCGTAACTTTGTTTGGACGAGTTAGGAGGTGAACATATCAAAAATCCCCGGCCGTAGCCCTAAAGCTGGGGGGAGAGGGCGTAAGAAGGTCCCATTTTTCGGTTTTTCACCTATATCTTGGAAACTTTGTATCTTAGCGACATGGCCACTAGATAAAATGAAAGTTAGGTACTTAATTTAATTTGTTACAAGTTTTATTATGTCAAGTTTTTCGATATCTTGAATAGTTTTTGTAATTTTTTGAAATAAATTAACTATAGTTTGTCAAAGGACCGTCTCATTTGAATCATAGACAGAGAGAATCATACTATCTTTGTCTTACACTAGTACTAGCACCCAAAAGAAAAGGATGAGTACAGTTTTCATGGTTCTTACTGATTGACAAATTGGTTTGACCAACTATATAATTATTGTGCGTATATGATAATTAATATAATTTACGAGTCTCGTTTATTAAGAAACATAATCAACGAACCGTTAATTTTAACTTAAACGTTCTCTTTTTACGTTAACTGGGTATTCCAACCTATGGGTACGCGCATAATTACATATTACATACGATATAATTATTATATTATGCGGTGTTAAGTAACTGCTTAATTCAAACGAACTATTGCGTGAATGTTTACTCTATTTTGAATACACAAGATAACTGCTGTGTAACTAAATCGGACATTAGTGATAATTGCCAAATAACTAGACTAAAACATAATTAGTAATGAAGCATATACTTACGTAATATCTCAGGACTGGCCTTACGCGCAATAAGAATAGGGCATGAATGGGGCCAGTACAGCGGTGTGACACCGATACAACGCGATTGGTTGATGAGTTCGCATCACGCGCGCGATTGGTCGCAACCAGTTGCGTTAGACTGCACGATTGGCTCGAATTCGTGAGTGACACCGCTGAACTAATACCATTTTTTAGAGGCCGTAAGGCCCGACCTGAGATGTAATACCTACGTCAATGCAACGAAGTCATCTAAATTCAGTAAAAGTGTGCGCAAGAAACTATAACATGCGTCATGCCTCAAGTCCGCTCAAATAACGGCCAAAACACACAAAAAGCACGTCGCGTTACATGCCTGACACATTCCTATTCGCTAAAGGTAATTCGGATGGCAACTGGGTGCTTAACCAACGTGCCAATCATTAATGCTCCATAGCGTAGCGTAGTCATCTCTCTATCACTCTTCCACAATAGTGCAACAGTGACTGTTGCGTTTCGTTCTCTACAGAGTGTTAACGATTGGCACGTTGGCTACGCACCCTGCAGCTTCATACAGTTGCAGCATTACTGCTGCGGCGATTGCGCGGGCGCTGTCACTGTCAATTTTCTTGATAAAATGAGTGACATACGTGGACTTCCGGTTCGAGCGCCATCTTGATGGCACGCGGCGAGATTAATTGATTCGTTTTTTGCTCATTAATATTGTTTAAAGTGTAATATCGATAGCCTATTATACAGTAAACTAATGTGGTAGTGTGCAGTGAATGGAGAATTTATCTTGAAGCACGTTTAACCATCATTTTGGAGTCTACGGCCGGTTGTCCACGTGTTTCTTGTAAAGCCCGCTATCGCTTTACAAGAGCTAAATCACCGTACACTGTCTTGTACTAACCGTACAATTTCAATCGTTTTACCCTGCTACTACGACCTTGACACTGGAGAAATAGCCCCAATGGGCTGAAGCCATAATTTTAAAAGAATGAATGAATGAGTGACATACGTAGACGTGAGCAAATATGTCAATGTCATAACTGTTGGTTGCGTTGCGGTATTTGTTTACTCTGTATCCTATTATCCTGTAACTACAGAAACAAATATAACTAAACAAAGGTATGCAAACCATGAACTTTGCAACCTTATGTTAATTCTCATTCCTAAACCTAAGGTATTAAGGGTGTTGTTTGTTTAAAGGTATACTTGAAGGTGAAAAAAATAGTTTCCATGTCCTATTATAACCTCTCAACCTTAAACCTAAGGTATTAAGGGCGTTATTCGCTTGATAGTAAACACATACTGATGTACATTTGAACTTTAAACGCATTTAAGTACAAAAAGTGTATCCGTGATTATTATTGTTACGTGGAATAAATGTATCAAATGTAGAAGATTATCGCAGATAAAACCATTGCAAGTTTGGACTTGGGCGACTATGTAATTATTGTCTGGATTAAAAATAAAAACAAGTAACCGTCAAAATCATTTTTACAGTAATATGTACCTACTGTAAAAATATTTTTGACGGTTACTTGTTCCCGCACTAGTGCGTAAAATAGCGCTTTTCGTGCGATTTCAAAAGTTTAAAGGGCCATATGTACTGTAAACGATACACGTGCGAATAGGTAAATTTCCTCTTTTCCGCACTTGTATCGTAAATAACTATTTATACACACTCTTATTTCCAACTGTACTTTGTCCTTTGCATGTCTATCAAGTACTTCTATAACCTTTCAAATGAGACTAAACTCAACGTGTTTATGTCTTCCCATCGAAGAGTTATTTTGGCTATCTTCCAATGTCAACGGAGATATTTAAAAAAAAACCACTAAACTACCCGAAATTAGTTTATAAAAATGTTCGGGGTAGACAAAGAAATTGCAGCTACCCGTTAAAGTTACGTATATAAGGTAAAAATAATGAAATTTTATGTCTTTCTAATACACAAATCAAAAAAAAAACAAAAATTTTATTTCAGTGCTTTTCACAGTTACAACTGAATATCACTTGTTATACATATTTATATACATGATTACTGACACAAAAAATGGAACTCAAAAATTACCTGTGACCCCTACACTAGGCTAGGCCTGTATCGTAGGCTGAAGGTACAAAGTAATCACATGCAAATTTTGAGTTGTTTTCTTATTATGTTTGTTGTTATAATTGATTTTTAAATGATGATTTTGGATGATAAATATTTAATAACATTCATTTGAATTTGATTTGGTTTGATTTTGTTTGATATTTTACATTTAATATTTGCTTCGGGTTGGTGTGGTGAAAAATTTTGAGTTTCACTCGGGGGCAAATTTTGTTTAACCCTCGTGCTTTGAAACCAGCAACGCTAAAGATTCCGTTTTTCGAATCACTCGCTACGCTCGTGGTTCAATTTTGAAATCTTTCGCTTGCTCGGGTATCAATATTTAGCAGGAGCGGTTAAACAACAACTTTGCCCCCTTGTAAAACAAATAACTATATTGATACACACTTTTATTGCCAACTGTTCTTTCTCTCCTTTGCATGTCTTCCCAATTGGCAACGTGAATGATAAGAATGAAATAATTTTACAAGTAATGCCACAAAATATATTCAATAAATGTTTTAGAAGAAGTCCGTAGCTTTAGTGATGCGTATGCGCAAGGTTGTGACATTTAGCGGAGATGGTCGCTCGCTGCTCTAGTTGCATGCGCACAGTGACGAGCGGAGAGGTATACATATGTGACCCTTTCAACTAATACAACAGAATTAATAATAGTACTACCGTACAGAAAGGAAACTTCTTACAAAACCGAAGTTTGACAGCGGTTCAGGGTCGAATCATGCTGTCCGTGTCTAATATATGGCACTATCCCTTTCGGCTATTAAGGGTTGTCAAAATTCAAGCCATTATCTTACCTGTGGTCGTGCACGCAAAGGGACGTCAAGTTGTGTCAACCCTAATAATTGCTCGGAGCAATGCTGAGCCGAGCGAAGCCGAGTTTGCCCGAAGCATTGACATATATCTCAGGATGGGCTTTACGGGCACTAAAAATGGGACTAGTTTAGCGGTGTCACTCATGAATCCGAGCCAATCGTGCAGTCTAACGCAACTAGTTGCGACCAATCGCGCGCGTGATGCGAACTCATCAACCAATCGCGTTGTAGCGGTGTCACACCGCTGTACTGGTCTCATTCATGCCCCACTCTTATTGCCCGTAAGGCCAGCCTGAGATATACGTCAATGGCCAGAAGGGAGGAGTTTTGCACCCCTGTACGGGTACCATCAGTTTTGACATTGACATACTCGCTCACGTCTACTTAACTTACTTTCAATGCATCTCGCTCGTACAGGCATATTAGTGCAAGCGAGATGCACAGAAAGTAAATTACGTGACGTGAGCGTTATGTCAACGTCAAAACTGGAGCCACTGGAGGTATCCGTATAGTTCCCGCTTGCCGCTCCCGCTATTCTCACCACTGTGCTCGCGTCCTTTAAATTACCTGTTCTATACGTACAACATCAAACGAGGGAATCCGACGGAAATATGTAATTTATGGCTTAGATTCAATAATAATCACTCGTTAATGACTGATCATTTGGAGCGAGCCATTCAAATGTAGCCTTCGCATCCGAAATGTCGTAACTACAGATTGATTTGCTGTTTGTAGGGTTCCATTATGATCAATCAATGATCGTACATTTTCCAGCATTTTTGGTGCAGCAGTGGTGTTAACGGAATTGGTAATATAGAGACTCGTAATTTCAAGGTTAAATTATTTATACCAATTCCGTTAACACCACTCCGCTGCACCAAAAATGCTGGAAAATGTACGATGTCTGATTATGTTAGACATTTAAGAAAATTAAACAAAATAGCTATGTTTTTTTTAGTCTATGTGTGTGTCCCACTGGGGGGCAAAGGCCTCCCCTCTCCCTTTTCAATCATCCCTGTGCTGAGCAAGATCCCGCTGGGATGCATCCAAGTCGCCCCACCATCTTTTTCTCGATCTGATGCCTCGACTACCCAGGAGATGCCAGCTAATGGCTATTTTGGCCCCTCTGTCATCATGCATCCGGCAGACATGTCTAGCCCAGTCAACTGATTTTTATCTTGTTTAAAATATGGCTTTTGAATACTTAAGTATTTTTAAGTGTATGCCATGGTGCAGCCAATTATGCGTAACGCACTAACTAACGCATCGACGTATATGTCAGGACGGACCTTACGGACACTAAAAATGGTACTATGTAGTATGTAGTACAGCGGTGTCACTCACGAATGCGAGCCAATCGTGCAGCCACGAGTACAGCGGTGTGACACCGCTACAACGCGATTGGTTGATGAGTTCGCATCACGCGCGCGATTGGTCGCAACTAGTTGCGTTAGACTGCACGATTGGTTCGCATTCGTGAGTGACACCGCTGAACTAGTACCATTTTTAGTGGCCGTAAGGCCCGTCCTAAGATATATGTCAATGTTTTAGACTCTTTATTATACTGTGGTTTTAGGCAGAATAAAGGTCGACTAGTAATAGTAGTCGGCGTCAAACAACTTTGATGTACGGAAATATTGTATCATTTTTTGTGTAATTTGATTGGGATTGGATGTGCTCGAGTCTGATTTATTATACATTGGTCCATTAAAATATCTTAGATAAATGTCAAAGTGATTCTAACCACCTTATATATCAAGGATGTCGCTCCTTATAGAGACTGTAAGATAATAATTGACAAAATTAGGAAAAATACGGCTCGATTCGGGAAATGAATTAGAGATTCACTAGATATGAAATAGTAAAGATATGTGACGTTCCACGGCAAAAGGTACCTTATGGCGGGTGGTGCCGCGATTCGGGAAATGAATTAGAGATTCACTAGATATGAAATAGTAAAGTTAATTATCTTTACTATATCGTATCTAGTTAATCTCTAATTCATTTTCCGAATCGAGCCGATAGTGTATTAATGATGCGATGGTCGTATGAAGGTCTTATCTTAAGAATATAAGTAAATAAGAAATTACAATACATCATTTTAGTATTTTTACGTAGGGGAGAGCGAGGAAAAACGGGTGGAAAGTACTTAACAATTGCTCTGTAGGTTTATCCAATAGTCAAAACACCACTCCGCTGCTTTCCAGTAATAGCCGGTGGCGCCCCCTTCACTTGCACTCAGTCAAAACGCGCGCTGTTAGGGTATTTCGCCTGTAACTAGCCACCTGTTAGTAACTGGCCACCCTAAACTAAAAATTAATTCTATTCACCTATAAACAGAATTCATTTTAGTATAAGGTGACTAGTTATTGAAGGCAGGCCAGTTATTAAAACCTTATGCAGATCATTAACATCATTATAAGCAGTTCTACATAAAGGATGACTCACGTTAGACCGGGCCGTGCCCGGACCGGGGCGGGCCGGAGCGAGCCGACACAGGGGCTGTCAGGAGCGCCACCGTGACCGGGCCGTTCCGGGACCGGGGCGTCAGTAGGGCTACCGCCAATACCGAAAATCGTCAATTGCGGGCATTTTTCTCTGTCACTCTAATTACGCCTTCATTGGAGTAAAAGAGTAAGATCCCCGCAATTTGCGAATTTCGGTTTTCGCGGTAGCCCCTCAGGGCCACCCGACACTAGTTTATTACATTAACACTAGTGCTGTCCGAGCCTCTAGTGTTTGTAGAAACTAGAGTCCTTTGAGTCTGAATTTGAAGAACAGCTCGTTTTTACAAGACTGCTAGGAAGAATAACCCATAGGAGTCACGTCCCTCAGACATGAGGTCACGACCACGAAGAAGATGTGTAGGGCTCTTAAGACTACACTTTTTTAGTTTTAAAGGTTGCTTACTTGTTAGGTCATTTCATTACATTGCATTTAGGATGCTGATAGGTAAGGTGTAAACAGGCCATGAAATTTTGCAGCAAATGGGTTAAGAGGAAAGAGGACGGCCGCTTTACCATACAAACGTAGTTCTCATTTTCCTCTCTGAATATTGCATAATGGAAAATATTTTTGCATAATTTGATGTATATTAACCATAGCTATGCCAGAACATTCGACTATTTTGATTATTGTAAAAATTAAGAGCAAAAATAAATTTCATACAAATTTTTAAACACTTCTAACTTTTATAATAATCAAAAATTCGAAAAAAGGCAAACGTAGCAGGCTTATTCCCACTAGTTACCACCAAGTCGTTGTTGTTGTTGCCAATTTTGTCAAAATATTTTCAATAATGTTAATATCCAGAAAGGAAAATGAGGACTAATATATTCGTATGAAAATGCGAATTCGCGCGGGTCTTCCACTTTCGTCTTAAGATGAGGATTAAATAAAGCATGGACAATGTTTAATAACAAAATATTTTAATGTTAAAGTAGGTAATCATCGGGTCTCTATTGTTTCCCGAATAGTTTTGTCATAATGTATTGTTTGTCCGAATTTTCGTTAGTCATAATTGGTTTTTCTCAGAAAAGCGTAACTTTTCAGGATTGCCATAAAACAAACCTAACCTAACCTAACTTATCTATAGAATAACCTTACGAAAATCCTGAAAAGTTAACGGTTTCAGTTTTATGACTAACAATAATATGACAAACACTACATTATGACTTAAAACTTTATGGGAAACAAAGGGATCCCATAATCATCACATGGTGAATTTCTTATACTATAAATTATGAATGAATGATTAATGTTATTTTACTGTGAATTATTATTCAGAAACATTCTTAGTCATTTTTGTGTTACCTTCAAGAACACTGTCTGGGTTTACTAATGTGATAGCACATAATAATTCAGGTATATTATTCTCTGTTGCGAATTCAAAGAGACTGAACCAGTCTCCATGTTTAGCTGTCTGGGCAAGCGTTGATATGCATTCTGCCTTTAAATCTTCAATTAAATAATATGAAGCGATCAATAATAACGGCCGAAGCCCTTCTTCGGGCAGTGTGCCCAAGTACATATACTGTTTCAAGTGTTGAAGAGTCTGCAGTGTAACTCCTTTGATCTGAACCTTTCCCTCAGTTGTCTCCTTCCATTCTCGGCTGAGCATTGCCTTGAAGACATCGCTATGGGCTGCCAGGTGCGCTCTATGTACAGCAACGCTACCATTTTCAGATCCCAAATTAAAGTCCGTGAACTCCACATCATTATAAAGCTTCACAAGCAAACAGTCTTGAACCTTGTGTGCAGAAATAGTGATATTCAAAAGACATGTGCGCACATCATTTAAACTAATATCACAATTTAATTTTTCACCAAGTTTTCTGGTTTCCTTTCTCTCTCTGCAGAACCACTCAGAATACAATGGCTTATCAAATTCAAGACAAGACACCTTCAGTTTAACTTTATCAATTTTTTCTATTTTATAGAAAGTCGTTTTATATTGTATTACTGTTATTTTATTGTTTTTAGATTATTATTATTGATATTTTTTGCTGTGACGATCTTTTTGTGAAATGCATTCTATTTTGACGTGTGAAATTTAATGTATATTTACAACAAGAAATAAATGAATCTAATCTAATCTATCATCTTTAGCTTTTACGTGCTGTTGTGCAGTAATGAAAGTCAAAAGTGCACTTTGACTATCCTTGGTGTAAAATTTTAAACACAACGTGGCTAAATCATTAACATTTAATTCTTCGCTCTGCACTTCATTTTCTTCTTCAAGGATGGATATCATGCATCTTAATTTCAAGAATGATCCTAGCTGTTTTTGTTTGATTTTTCTGAAACAAATTGTTTACATTTTATTAACCTACAAGGTGTGTGGTAAGTAGTTCAAGCTGTTCAAGGATAAGGAATTAGGAATGATAGTAAACACTATACAATAGTTTGCAATTTTTTTTTTTGCTATTTATAAACGTGTTATGCTATTACTTACAGATTCATGGGCATGGTGAACAGTCACAGTGGTTAAACTTTGACGCTGAAAAATTGATAATTCCTTCTTAGGTAAAAGAGTACGTTTCGTTGCCTACCAGTATATTTTGCAAGCAATTTTGTTAAAAACTACTGACAACTAATTTGAATAAGAAAATTATGAACAACGAAACAAAATGACACTAACAAAAACAAAACAATAACTATTGTATTTTAACTTGACTGACGATGGACGATGACGCCGCCGGCCGGTAAAAAGTACCATAACGGATAAATACAGTGTTAACACTTACCAAGAGCGTGCTTATATATCTCATCTCAGCATTTCATAGATAGCTTAGAATTAGAGAAAAAACAAAACAAGACCTGTATCAGTTTTCCGATATTATTTTCGGTTTATTTGTGGAAATAAAATGGAAGTATCATCAATGAAACGCTCATAAAAAATAATCAAATAACAAACATCATATAATTTTTGAACGCGCCAGTGTTGCCAGATGGTCACAAAAGTCACATTTTTCGTGACTTTTCGCCTTCTCGTGTGACCTGTGCGTGACTTACGATCTTGAGGCAATTTTTGTGACTTTTTAAGCTAGACGAATTTTGGACCCATGGTTAAAATGCTAGGGGAACTAAAGTGGAAAACACAACTTTTTTTCTTTCAGATCGATTATTTCCGAAAATATTAAGTTGATCAAAAATAGTCCTTAAAGACCCTTATTCATTTTAAAAGACATATCCAAGACACCCACACTATAGGGTAAAAGCGAAAAAAAAAATCATCCCCACTTAATGTAGGGGAGTCACCCTAAAAAAATATTTTTTCTAGTTTATATTTTATGACTTTGTCAGTGTAGCAAATTTATATATTCATGCCAAATTTAATAATAGAAAGTAGAAAAAAATATTTTTTTATGGTGGCTGCCCTACATTAAAGTGGGGATGAATTTTTTTTTGCTTCCACCCTATAGTGTGGAATGTCGTTAGATAGGTCTTTTAAAACGAATACACTTCAAGAACCATTTTTTGATCAACTTAATATTTTCGGAAATAATCGATCTGAAAGAAAAAAAGTTGTGTTTTCCCCTTTAGTTCCCCTAACTTTTGAACCATGGGTCCAAAAAATATGAAAAAAATCATAAAAACATAGCTTAGTAAAGACTTTCAAGGAAAAATATAGCGAACCTAATCGGTATAGCTGTTTTTGAGTTTTTGCGAATAGTCTATTTTGACAGACGGGTAACTACGGAACCCTACACTGAACATGGCCCGACATGCTCTAAACCGGTTTTTTTTATATTTTATCAGCAGGCCCCAATTTCACCACGGTGACAGGTGCGACAATTGTAAAACATCACTGTTGCTGACGTCACATGCATCCATCGGCTACGGTTACCGCTTACCATCGGGCGGGCCGTATTTCTGTTTGCCACCATCGAAAAACAGATATTTCTCTTGCTAAGTTTATGACAATTGTCACAAGAAACACTACAATTGTCACGAAATTCCGACATATAACTCATTTCCTGTCAAGATTCACCGACAATTCTACAAATGTGTCGACTAGAAAAAATAATTCTTGTTTCACAACATAATTGTAATACATACAATTGTAGCAAAATGCCTGTCATGTTTGTAAGTATTTCTATAGAAAATATTTTATAAAATTGTAATATGTCACCTGTCGCTTGACAATTGTCGCTCGACATATGTCACTGACAATTGTAGCCGTGGTGAAATTGGGGCCTGGTCACTTAACTTGCTTACTCCAAACTATTTTTTTTATTTATGATGAACAATTACGAAAAAAACCGGGCAAGTGCGAGTCGGACTCGCACACGAAGGGTTCCGTACCATAATGCAAAAAAAAAACGAAAAAAAAGCAAAAACAAAACGGTCACCCATCCAAGTACTGACCACTTTGCTTAACTTTGGTCAAAAATCACGTTTGTTGTATGGGAGCCCCATTTAAATCTTTATTTTATTCTGTTTTTAGTATTTGTTGTTATAGCGGCAACAGAAATACATCATCGGGGCTATTCATAAATTACGTCATTTCAAATTAGGGGGGGGGTCTGGACATCGGATGACGGTAGCATGAAGTAGGAGGAAATGGGGTCATTTGAAGCATGATTTTTGGATGATTATAGGGGGGGGGGGGTCAATAATCGTCAAAAATCGATGACGTAATTTATGGACAGCCCCATCTGTGAAAATTTCAACTGTCTAGCTATCACGGTTCGTGAGATACAGCCTGGTGACAGACGGACGGACGGACGGACGGACGGACAGCGAAGTCTTAGTAATAGGGTTCCGTACCCAAAGGGTAAAACGGGACCCTATTACTTAAACCGTCTATTTTTTAACTCTAATTTAACTTTAACAACCTGAAGCTCCTAAAGTATTGATCGTAGAGTAAAATTAAACATAACCAAATTTGTAGGAAATTGTATGATAAAACTTTTGTCCGAAGTAATAGGCTACCTCGCACAACGTATCAGCATTGCGATACAGCGAGGAAATGCCGCCAGCATCCTTGGAACAATGCCTCAAGGGCCTATTTTAGATTTAAGCTAGTTATCAATTTAGTTTAGTAGTACCGAAGTAATTATAATGCTATTTGTACATATATTCGAGATATGAGCAAAAATAAGAAAAAAGGTACCTTTAACCCTCCCTGCACCCTCAGCACACCCCCTACCCTCGAGGACTTTTAGTATGTTTATTTAGACACCACAAGGTATACCTGTACCAATTTTCAAAACTACTCGAATTATTTCCGCAGATTTTTCTAATTTGCTTGGGTTATTTCTTAATTTTTTAACTTTCTCATTGACCCCCCAAAAGTAGCCCCCATGCTTAAAATTCATTTGTTTACGTTACATGACTTACATGTCCGTCTTTGGGTCACTAATTCCACCAATTTGTACCAAATTTCAACTTAATTGGTCCAGTAGTTTCCGTGAAAATAGGCTGTGACAGACGGACAGACAGACAGACAGACGCACGAGTGATCCTATAAATAAGGGTTCCGTTTTTTCTTTTTGAGGAAAAATCATAAAAGGTTAGTAGATTTTTTGTGAAATATATTATTTTCTGAATTTCTTCTAACAAAATCGATTTACCTACCCATACAATCTATACATATAATAAAGCTGAAGAGGGTCGAAAGTCTGTACATGGAAGATATTCGAAAAAAAGTTGGCTGGGGATACTTAGAATCGATAACAGAACACGTTCCAACAGTTTTTAGAATTTTTGTCTGTTTGTCTGTTTATCTGTTTATCTGTTTGTCTGTTTATTTGAACGCGCATCACGTGAAAACGGCTGAACGGATTTTGATGGAAACTTTACTAATCTGTCGAGAACATCCCCGGCCAGGTTATAGGCTATAAAAATTCAACCCCTAAAAAGGGGGGTAGCCACAACACTCGCTTGACTTAAGTTTGCCCCTGAATCTTATGGCGCTACTTAGGAAAGAGGGGCAAACTTTTTCCAAATATGTTCTAGCACTATAGAGTACCGTGCTAAACTAACAGATGGCGCTGAATTTGATACGTTGTGACATGAATAAGCCACCGAGGAAGGATTTTGCCAAATTAACTCTAAGTTTAGAAGAGAGGGTACGGATATCAACAAATTTAATTGAATAATTATGTTGATTTAATAATACAACAAAATTAAACGACAGTAAATTAATTGCCCCTTATTGCACAGTGCCATCTTTTGGGGAACTGAGTAGACATTAAGTAATCAAGAAAACTAAAAATGAGTTTACATAGTTACGTAGTGGTAAAATAAACACACATATCAACACGCGTATAATTGCATAATTATTTAAAATTATTAATTTTCTCCGTCATGAATTATACCTAATCGTAATTATATCGCATCCATATCAAATCCATATTCATACATATACAGCACTTAATAATGGCCACGAAGGTGGGTACTTTGAAAAAAAAACATTGACCTCTGTCATTTGCAGTGCCGGATTAACCCTTTTAAGCAAAATAAGCACTTGCTTAGGGCACCACGTCTAGGGGGCACCAAAACCGTAGGCAAAAAAATGCGCAGGCTGCATCAGCATTGCAGTCGTCGTGGAGTAGGTACCTACATGAAACTTTTATACGTGTACAAGTACCCATCTAATAACGAAGGGTCGTAGGGATCAAGTAAGAGAGTGAGGGTACGTAAGAACATCTCCAACGTAGGCTTTCGATTTGACCTTACGCGGAGGCCCTTAAAGTCATGGAGAAAAATCTTGCTTTAGGGCTTGCGGCCAGCCGATTTTTTCGACATAGGTTACCGATTTTATAGCGAGTTTTGCTCTCTTGCACGCCAGATTTGTCGGCCAAGCCGAGTTGATCCTTAGCCGCGATCCTGAGACCTAACTGTTAAAGTGTTATAAGGGGCCCCGTGAAAGCCGAAAACTAAAAACATCCTATCAAGTAGCGCTTTCGAGTGAAGCCAAAGAGCGAATAGTAGAAGAGACGTGATCACATGCATAGATTCGATTTCAAGCCACTCTTTTGCAGTTCGGCGTTAGGTCTTATGCGAGGCCTTCTGCCTTACGGCAAAGTCGATCTTCTGCCTTAATTACACTTGGGCGTGGATCCAAATCCAAGCTCTGCTTTCTTGCATCTTTTCACCTCTCTTGCATCAAACAACCTTGCTGAGACCCTTAAATATCGAGCCCTATGCGAAGCTAGGCTGATAAAAAACTGTCCCATCCCTTCTCTGTATGAAATCCTGGATTCGCGCCTGGTTGGGACTAAAAGTAAAAATGTACAACTGACTATCAAATTGTGTTTTTTATATCGAAAAATTTTCGCGCTCGCTTCGCTCGCGTTTTAATAACTTTCTAAGATTTGATAAAGGTCACATTCGGGTGGCGACTGCAGCAGCATTACTCTGTTGCAACGTTAATGCTGCAGCACTGTCAATTTTCGTGATAAAATGATGTAACTGATTTCCATACTAAAAGTAAAAATGTACAACTGACTATCAAATTGTGTTTTTTATATCGAAAAATTTTCGCGCTCGCTTCGATCGCGTTTTAATAACTTTCTAAGATTTGATAAAGGTGACATTCAGGTGGCGACTGCAGCAGCATTACTCTGTTGCCACGTTACTGCTGCAGCACTGTCAATTTTCGTGATAAAATGATGTAACTGATTTCCATACTAAAAGTAAAAATGTACAACTGTCTATCAAATTGCGTTTTTTATATCGAAAAATTTTCGCGCTCGCTTCGCTCGCGTTTTCAATCACTTTCTAAGATATGAATAAGGTGACATTCAGGTGGCGACTGCAGCAGCATTACTCTGTTGCAACGTTACTGCTGCAGCACTGTCAATTTTCGTGATAAAATTATGTAACTGATTTCCATACTAAAAGTAAAAATGTACAACTGTCTATCAAATTGCGTTTTTTATATCGAAAAATTTTCGCGCTCGCTTCGCTCGCGTTTTCAATCACTTTCTAAGAGATGATAAAGTTGACATTCGGGTGGCGACTGCAGCAGCATTACTCTGTTGCTACGTTACTGCTGCAGCACTGTCAATTTTCGTGATAAAATTATGTGACTGATTTCCATACTAAAAGTAAAAATGTACAACTGTCTATCAAATTGCGTTTTTATATCGAAACATTTTCGCGCTCGCTTCGCTCGCGTTTTCAATAACATTCTAAGATATGGCGACTGCAGCAGTATTAGGTAGGTACTCTGTTGCAACGTTACTGCTGCGGCACTGTCAAGTTTCGTGATAAAATGATGTGACTGATTTCCATTCTCAACTGTAATGCGGCAATGAACGTCACTCAATTTGTACCTAACTGTAAAATATTTTACCTGGACTACAGTCCTCTAGCATATCCATCTGTCAACTTTACTTCAAGTTCCGCCTCCAGGGGAGAGGGAGAGAAATTAGGATTAGAAATTAGCCGCTTACTGACACAGACCGAATTCCACGCGAGCGGAGCCGCGGGCACAGCTAGTACAATAATATAAAAATGTGACTTGAGCAGCAAAAACGTGACTTTTAGGGAAACGAAACGTAACTTATGACTCCAGAGCCCACAAGAAAAGAAAACTTGAGTTCTTTATAATGAATGAAATAACATTCAAGCTGATAGCTGCTATACTGTTTTGTGAAACCGGTAGAAATAGAAACCTTATTATATTGCCTTTAGTGCATTACACTTAAAGTATGCTTTAAAGTCTTTAAACCCTCTGTCTGGAAAGTAATTCTATGATGGCATAGAGCAGTGAGCTAAATGTTTGCGTAATAATTTAGCACTGGCATTATTATGTAAATAGATAAACTTCCTGATTCACAATGACGTTATAATAAGTCATATTTGCTAAGGCGAGTATCACGGACATCACGGTATTACAGTATTACTCAGTCTCGGCCGTAGCCTGAATCATGTCAAATTAGAACATATCTGTACTTTAATTATTGTATCGGTGCCGCTGAAAATGTGGGACAAAGCGAAGCTATACTGGTCGAAGACCAATCGTTGGCATAGAGGTATGTAAACTATATAATTTACCTTTTTAAATAGCTTTTGTAATTTTAATTAAAACCTCACATTGATCATACTCTAATTCTAGGTAGTTAATTCTGTTTTTTAACTCTTAAGTTTTCGCTTGCGTGACCTTCCGCAGGATGATTTGTGTAAGAATAAGTGCCAGTTGCACCATCCGCATTTGACAGACTGATCAAGCTCACCAAGCGCGCCGCGGCAGTGTACTATGAACTTTCCATACATTAAAAGTTTGCGAACTCTTTAACAATGACAAACAGTTTGGTGCAACCGACCCTAAGAGTTGGTTAGAGTATTTGTTTTTTATCACTGTCTACCAGCCGGGCTTATCATACAGGCATAACATTGACATAAGCTACAGTTTTGCAAACTTTTGTGCAGAACGCCCAATGCCGGTGGACCCTCAAAGAACCACAAATGCTGTTTTCAGTGGTTTAAAAGCCTCTAAGTATTATATCTCCAAAGAGGCTCAGTTTCAGATCCATCAAATAAGCAAACAAGATTTTAAGCCCCAAAGTCCCAGAGTAATATTTGCAGTTTTGAATTTGGAACCTTTTATT
The DNA here is from genome assembly GCF_910591565.1 of Cydia splendana. Taxonomy (NCBI): domain Eukaryota; kingdom Metazoa; phylum Arthropoda; class Insecta; order Lepidoptera; family Tortricidae; genus Cydia; species Cydia splendana. Next base: position 15,794,845 of record NC_085975.1, on the reverse strand, counting down.
CCATTATGCTCAAAATTAAATTTGATTTTGCCCTTTTAAATGGACATCAGGATTTAGAATGATAACTCTTTATTTTTTCCTAAAATGGACTCCATGAATATAAATTATTGACATTTCCAGTGTTCCTGATACTTCTGATAGTGGAGCTGCGATTGGTGCCCGGAGGCCAGGTTGGGTTCTGGTGTAACGACCCGGCGCTGTCACACCCGTTCACCGGAGACACGGTCCACTGGAAATGGCTGCTCGTTACAACTATATTCCTTCCTCTAGTTGTTGTGAGTGCCTTGTGATTGATACTATATGGATATTAAAGTATTATAAATACAGATAGTTCTAGTAGTCTATTATTAAGAGGATCATGGACTACTGCTTTATATTTCTACATTATTTATTGTATACTGACCATAGGCATGCCCTTTGTTTGACCAAAAAACTGCCAAAGCCTTCAGCCGCCCCATAATGTATTTTCGGTAGTATCCAGCCGAAGTTTCAGTTTCCGTTTCAGCCAGCAAAAATCCGGTTTCGGTGGGAAATATACTTAAATCCACTACCAATTTGATCCACCGATCTATACCAATCCATCACAATTGAGGGTCTACCGCGAAAAAAAAAAACAAAATTACTTTAATCTAATCTCTCTATCACTCTTGCATTCGAGCGATAAATTTCGATTTGCGCGTTTCCCGGTAGGACCTTTGTAAACAAACCGCCTTGATGCATCAATGACATATTTTATTATCTTTGAAAACTTCTCAAAAAACAGTTTAAGGCACAGTAAGTATAAGTTACTCTATGGATATCTATGGTTTACGATAGGCGCTAGTGCTGCACTCTGGCGGCAGAACATTGCAGTAATACCCCCTATTGTTTCATCAGACACATCCTAATTAATAAATACATGTGTTTTCTTTCTTTCCAGATGTTGATGGCAGAAAGAAAATACCATAAAAATGAGAAATCCAAGTTAAAAACGAGATCTCAAGCATTGTCCTGGTACAAAGAGTATCTGTTCGGTCTTCTCCTCAATATAACTGTAGTACAAACCCTCAAGCTGATGGTGGGGTCTCCGAGACCGCATTTCTTTGACACATGTCAGCCGGAAGAGGCTTCAAGCTGTCAAGGGTAAGTTGTCAAATATTTTGTTTTGCGCTCTAGCATAGAGAAATATAGTAAGAATAGAGTGTTCACTCCATAATTATATCAGTTTTGTTACCAAAATGACTATTATTTTCGTAGTCGACATTTAACATCGAGTAGTGGAATTATCAGTACCGCTACTACTACCATACTACTACCATAGATGTCTCTCATGTGGCTCACGAAAATTGTGTTGAACAAAAATTTACAACCAATATTAGAAGCAGAAGGAGTTGAAAATAGAGTTCCGGTTAATCCGGTTATAATATTAGCTGAAAATTGTTGAGCATTAGACTTTTCGGTCGGTGCTACATCATTGTCAATACTGATTGCATGCATGATTTATGTACTTTTTAGGGTTCCGTACCTCAAAAGGAAAAACGGAACCCTTATAGGATCACTCGTGCGTCTGTCTGTCTGTCCGTCTGTCACAGCCTATTTTCTCGGAAACTACTGGACCAATTAAGTTGGAATTTGGTACACATATTTAAATTAGTGACCCAAAGATGGACATGTAACGTAAACAAATGAATTTTAAGCATGGGGGGCACTTTTGGGGGGTAAATGAGAAAATTTCAATCTACAGGGTGTTGGTACATCGTTTGCCAAATTAAAACGGCAGATAGGTTGAGTCATTTGCTATCTTCCCAGGCCTAGAAATTTTTAATTTTGCGCACGTTTTTTTTTCAGCTCTATGCCAGTTTTTCATAAATTTAAAATTTTTACTTCCGCAGTAGTAAAAAAAACCATGGCCAATTTTTTTTTCTAGGCATGAGTAGATAGCAAATGACTCAACCTATCTGCCTTTGCCGGCAAACGATGTACCAAACACCCTGTATATCGTGTCATATATCAAATGAAAGAGCTCATCTTGAGAATTTCAAATATATTTTTTTTGTAATTTTTTAATACATAGGTTAGAAGTTATTTAAGAAAATAGCCAAAAAACAAAAACCGGGCAAGTGCGAGTCGGACTCGCACACGAAGGGTTCCGTACCATAATGCAAAAAAAAAAACAAAAAAAAAAGCAAAAAAAAAACGGTCACCCATCCAAATACTGACCACTCCCGACGTTGCTTAACTTTGGTCAAAAATCAGGTTTGTTGTATGGGAGCCCCATTTAAATCTTTATTTTATTCTGTTTTTAGTATTTGTTGTTATAGCGGTAACAGAAATACATCATCTGTGAAAATTTCAACTGTCTAGCTATCACGGTTCGTGAGATACAGCCTGGTGACAGACGGACGGACGGACGGACGGACAGCGAAGTCTTAGTAATAGGGTCCCGTTTTACCCTTTGGGTACGGAACCCTAATTACCATTCCCCCTCCCCCCTTTATCTTCGAAACCACTGGGTCTAAAATGTTGAACAAAATACACTAAATATTTCTTTACCTATAGATGACAGGAAAACCTATTAGAAATGTCCAGTCAAGCGTGAGTTGGACTTAATGTACGGGACCCTTGAAACGCGAGTCCGACTCGCACTTGGCCGGTTTTTTTTCTCTATGGCTCTAGTCAGACTTCTACAGTTATTCTAGTTCGTAGTTCGTATGCTACTATAAAGCATGGTATAATAATTAGTTGACTTTGTTACAGATCAGAATACGTGCAGAGTTACACATGTACGAAGGCAGTATGGCAACATCAGTCGGACAAGAGCTTCCCATCCGGACACACGTCGCTGGCGTTGCACGCGGGGATTTTTATCGCAGTAAGTGTTAGGTACAGTCGACGTTAAAGATGTATTTACACTTTTACACCTTACTCCTTTGTAATAAGACGAAAAATGTAAACATATCTTTCGATCTTTCTTCGACTGTACAAGGACGAATAAAACATGAAGTGACTATACAAAGTCGCGTTCCTTCAAATTCAGCGCCATCTGTTGAATGGAACTTGAGTTCAGTGTGGCGACATCAGTCGGACAAGAGCTTTCCATCTGGACACACGTCGCTGGCGTTGCACGCGGGGATTTTTATCGCAGTAAGTGTTAGGTACATGGACGAATAAAAAATAAAACAAGAAGTGTCTATACAAAGTCGCGTTCCTTCAAATTCAGCGCCATCTATTGAATGGAACTTGAGTTCATTGTGGCAACACCAGTCAGACAAGAGCTTTCCATCCGGACACACGTCGCTGGCGCTGCACGAGGGGATTTTTATCGCAGTAAGAGTTTCTTCACTTCGTCACCATTTTTTACTCACTGCATTTTATCCACAAGAGAGTTTGATGAACCTAAATTTTAAGTTATCTCATCATGTTGGCTTGGCTGGTAGAATTGACTTTTTAATGATAATTTTGTATAATAATTATTTAATAGAGTTGATTTGGATTTGATTTGTAATGGTTTAAAATTAGTATTTTCCTCGCGGTGTGGTGTAAATTTTGTATTTCACTTGGTGGCAAAGTTTGTTTAACCATCGTGCCTTGAAACCCTTGAAATGCTCAAGGTTCCACTTTTCGAACCACTCGCTACGCTCACAATTTTGGAGTATTTCACTGGCTCGGGTGTCAATATTAGCACTAGGGGTTAAACAACCACTTTGCCCCCTTGTAGAACAAATAACGATTTCATCACACTCGCTCAGTAAATGTGGAATTGCACGCAGGTTTAGCGGGAGTTATAGAAAAAGCGTTCTCCCTAGGGAGTTAATATTATGAAGTTTCTATATATAATTAATAGTTTTTTGTCTCTATAATTAATTTTTGTATCGCAAGTGTGATGAAAAACATTGTGTGTAACTCGGGGCGTAATAATAATGCAAACTCGAGTCTATAAATCACTCCGGCAAGCCGTCGCGATTTAACTTACTCTCGTTTGCAATATTCAACTGACGCCCCATGTTGCACAATGTACTATTGTTGCAGTATTATATGCATCGCCGCGCAGGGGAAACTAGGGTAATATGGGGCCTGCAGGGTCTGACGCTGCTGAGCGCGCTGTATTGCTGTTTGTCCCGCATGTCGGACAATCGCCACCACTGGTGGGACGTGCTCGCGGGTGCCACACTCGCGTTGCCCATACTGTTGTACACCGTAAGTACCTACCATACCTAACTAATAAATAAGTGGTAAAATGTACGGAATAGGGAATATTACGCAAAACTCAGCATAGGGGCGCCACTTGCACTAACAGTAAACAAACCGCCTTGATGTCATGTCAATGGGGTTGGCCGGTAGCAGATGGCGCCAGCATAGCTTGCCCTGTCAATACCTAGAATTATGTCATTTTTTTTTACTGGAATTTTATGCCCTGGATGCCAGCCCTTTAAGCCAAATCTCATAGAAAAAGCTATGATGGCGCCATCTATGCAAACCTTTGACAGTTGCCAACCCCATTTATTAGTAACAAATAATCTGTGAAAATTTCTCAAAAAACTGTTTACGGCATAGTTTATAAATAAGTTACTGTATGGTTTACGGTTTGTGCTAGTGCTGCACTCTGGCGGCAGAACATTGCATTCATACTCCCTATTATCACAAAACCGATGTTTTGACAGTAACAGTGACACACGTTGTCCCTTTCTTGCATGACGCGTTCTCCTTCTCGCTCATTAAATTACCTTAATTTATGTAAAAATAAATACATTTATTTTTCAGATTATTTTCCTCTGCAAAAACTTCGAGTGTCTCGAAACGAATTGCGAGATTGAATCCGACATCGATCAGTCCACAGCCACCAGTGGTACAGATAAATCACATACCAGTGTCCAGGCCAGAGCCACACCCAGCGAAACAGACAAGTCATATAGCAACGGAACAGATGTCCATACGTAACAGAGTTACATAAAAATAATCGAGGGATGGGCGGTCAAATCCGATAAGTCGAGATATTTTGTCACTTAAATAAGAACTCTACGCACGTTACATATAGTTCTAATTTCAAAAACCCATTTGCACGACTTATCGGGTTTTGCCGCACACCCCTCGCAATTACCGCATTATCAAGGGTATCGAAACTTCGAAAAATATTTGTCCTATGCTATGTTTAATTTGACCGAAAATGCTTATTGTATTGTATTTCGAATACACTGTATTCCTGTAATTCTGAACGTCGAAAAACTCTATCGAAGGTCTATTATGATGAAAATTTGGGTGATTTTCGGATTTATCTGACATAGGAAATTACCCAAATACACCTTATCGCAACTGCGAAAACTGGTTTTCCCATGTTTCATTTCCCAAATTTTCATTTGACCGAACAAGTTTTTTTCAAAAAATACTGAAATTTTACTTTCAAAAAAATGCAAGTAGAAGCCATTGGGTTAGGTTAGATTGTTGGCGCTTCTAAATAACCGATGGTTTTTGAAAAAAAAACGCGTTCGGTCAAATAAAACATTGTACAACAGAACTAATGTTTCGATGTTGCGATTGGATGCCAAAAACAGTGAACGTTTTATTATAATGGTAACTTTACTTATTTATTTCTTGACTTTTAATTATTGCATCACATTCCAAAACTTTTGTAGAATATAAGAATTGTGTTGTGTATCGGTGTAAGCTATTTATTTAGAGTTAAGTCAGTTTTTTATGCACCTAGTCACCAAATCTGTCTGATAGTGAGATTATTTTTATTTTTTTACTATACCATTACTATTGTTAATGATGCTCCCTCACTGGCTGTTATAACATCGTATGACATGTGACAAGAGTCTTCAAGAGGGCTTTTTTTTGTATGGTGTCCATAGATAAATAAGCCCTTTTGAGAAGACTCCTTATGTGTACAACATGATAGTATGATAGTAGTAGTGGTTTATTAAATATGTTGTTTCAGTCACACAATGTTTTGTAACTGCCAGTGTGGGAACACCATTAGCGATCCAGTGATTGTAAATCAAGTTACATACTAGAAAACTAGTATTTTCAGAAGTAAAAAATGTAATTATATTAAATTATGACAATATAAATTAATCTAAGAGTAGCACCAATTGCAATGCCTTACCAGTATTTTAATTAATTATATATTTTTGTATTCGCGATTTCGCGCATAGACACTCGTCGTATATTGCATCCCTTTCCTGTATCCTTGAGACCCCGCATACAAAATTTTACATTTTCCACAATCTATTCTGAACTGTTATAATTATGTGACGTTTTCAACTAAAAGGTCATTGTCGGTTGTCGAACTTTGTGGGGTCTTAGGAGGCTAAGGCCAACTTGCACCATCCCAACTCGAGGTTAAGCGGTTAAACCGTTAACCCAGTGTCAAATTGTACTGGTAACCATAGTAACTCCAGGTTTAACCGGATAACCCCGGGTTAGTGGAATGGTGCAAGTGGCGCTAATAATGTTTCTAATACAACTGGATATAGGGATAATCCGGGAGACTTGCCCAAGTAAAATATTTTTATTTGTCAGACATGCGTCATCAGGTGATATTGGATTACTAATGAAATATTTTGAATTTGGTACTTTTAAGTTTAAGCTGGGTTCAACACTCTGACCTGGGCAAGTCTCTCGGACTCGCCCTAAGCTTGGATGCTTGGTTTTGGGTACAGATGTGCAAGTTGCTGAAAGTTTCCAAAAAGCTGGAAAAATTATCAGAAATTTCAGAATAATATCACAGGAAACAATGGAAACTTTCATTTTGGAAATATAAAATGTACACTTCCATTCATAAGTTAGAAGTTTCCGAAACTATTCCGTGTGGAAATTTCGCATTTTTGGAAACTTTCCGACGGTACATCAGTAATTTGGGTAAATTTTGTTTGGTTTGGGGCAGTTATAAGTATATAAGATTTGATAGTTGATAGATACTTTGTATATAAGATTTGGAATACACGCTTACCTCGCCGTATAATACGCGTTGCCAAATATTTTTATACAATTATAGGTGTTTGTGTAGATAATAAGCACGGATGAAATTAAAACAACGAATTCATAAATAAAAGTATTTTTATTAACCACCATAGCTTAGACATAAACTGGAAATACAATCCTGCATTTTGCATATTGACATCTCTGATAAATAGTTTTGATAAGTCTTTTTTGCTTGAGTTAGAGCGGTTTCGAACTACGTCCGATCCGAATCCTATCCGACCCCTGAAAATATGGTCCGCAGTAGCCGTAGAACTACTTCTATGGTAAGTTTAGTTAAGTTTTCACGGCTTTGGATCGGACGTAGTGCGAAACCGCTCTTAAGGTCCATGTTACAATAACAGGTTTACCTTTAAAATTAAACCATCATGTTGCTAAATTTTTAATAAATTAAATGCAAGAAATGCAGACATCGGCCGTTTAAAAAACATTTAAGTCTTTAGACAAAGATACGCTAAATAAATTACTACATTAAAATGCATGAAAAAAGAAAACTTATTCTAACCGAATGACAAAAAATTGAAAACTAAAGGGTCGTGAATGCCTTAACATCAGACATGAAAACGTGCATTCCGACTATTCCGAGGGATGGGCGCCAAACCCGATAAGTCTAGATATTTATAAGAACTACGCACGTAACATAAAATTCTAATATCAAAAAAACATTTGGACGACTTATCGGGTTTTACCGCAAACCCCTCGAATTTCTTGGTGAATGAAAATTACGTTTAAGTTTTAATTCGTACCAGGCGCCAAAAACGGTTTGTCTCATTGTCAGATCTAACTGATCTTGGAGTTTTCTTAAAAGAAGGACGTCTTTTTTTTTGTTTATAATGTATTAGATTTAACGTGTGATTCTATAGTTCGTTTTTTTTAGCATTAGAAATAAGGTAAACAATCTTGATGCGTCTTTTAATTGAAAAACACATTTTAAAAATATGCTACGGCAAATATGTAACAATTATGAATCTAATACGATCATTTATATTCTTCTCCTTTCATAAGTAATAGTTATTGATTTTTAAAAAGCGTTTTTCAATTAAAAGACATGTCAAGATCGCTTACCTTCTTTCAAGTTCTTTCTAATGCTAAAATACGACTTACGAGTATGTATGACAGAAGTGATAGAATCCGACCGGAGCACGGTGGGCTGGCCTTAGGCCATGATTCAAAAAATGCATGTGGTAGTTTTAAATTTCTAATGGCTGTTTCTTATTTGCCGATAAACGTACTTTAATTAGGTATAAATAGATCCTGTACAAGTAATTACCTTCATTCTATAACGAACCTAGAAAGTGAACATAACTCCCGTTTGTACGCGCTCTCTTATCAGAGACTCATTAAGTGATCGGTGATTAGTGGTGCATTCCTGACTAGATAGTGATGTTAGTGACTATTATTAATATGGAGCTTAAAGAATCAGGTATGTTGTTTTGATTTACATAGATTGCTTAGCATTACAATAAAATATATATTCATAATATTGGGTCTACGCCACGGCAAAAAGTCGTATGAATCATGATTAGAATAATTTGTTGACTTAAACTTTTAGTTAATTTAAGACACGATTGTAAATACGAAATTAGCATTATTTTGAAGCTCGATATTTCTAGATTAACGGCCATAAACTTGTTTCTGCCGCAATTTGCCTATTTAGTATTTATAAGACTGCTACGCCTGCGTAGGCCAAGGCGTAGCACCTACTACGAAAATATTACGAATGGAAATTTACCTTTTTCTTTCTTTTTTCAGGTGATATGTACGTCGAATCTTTTACAAGGGGATTCGTATTTGAACTATGGCTCTCTACTAGTGGTTCAGATACAGAAAGACGTCGTCAAGTGCTACAACAACTAATAGGAATGGTGCCAGATGTAGAAAATGTGGATACAAGTAATTTGGATAGCATCATAAAGTACATTTTTGTAGTCGACATGTATTTTATTGGAAATCTTCTTCGGGAACTAAGTGTTTAGTTCTTAAGAAACATTTGGACTGCTTAAGTGAGAAGCAAAGTGTTAATTTGCCATTAAAAATAAGGTGACTGAAAAGACGTTAAATATTGAATTGGGACAACCGTCATCATCGGGCAATTCGGAACCCTCTACTTCAGCCGGATGGCGAAAAAAGGAATTATCGGCTTGTAGTAAACGGTCAAAACGCAGAAGGTTAGCAGCACTAGCATCCTTGGATGCATCAGCAGTCAACAACCTGACGAATATTAGCTAATTTAGAGACCAATCAAATCCTTACGATGCACGTGCTATCTCTTCTCACAGAAGCTATACTAACAATACACCAATTTGTTACTACGTACTTTTATAAAATTTTCGGGTTTATCCTGTTTTACCTTCGTATGGTAAAGTAATTGTGTGCGCGCACCAAGACAAATACGAATCTCTTAAATCATTTTCTAGTAAATTCGAACCCTATGATTACGGGCCGTAGGAAACTACCAAAAACGAAAAATCAATAGTTGTCACAATGTGTACTTATTTAACTAGATGTTTAAAATACATTTTAGATGAATCTAAAGTATTAGTTGACCTAGGTTAGTTTTTTAAGGTGACTGACACGTGACGTAAAATATTTTGCGTTGTATAATTTGTACGATATTAGCATCTCTGTAAATATATAAGTTTTAATTTTAAATATAGATTTTTACAATATAATTGATAAAAACTATTTGTTTTATTATATTATTCAAGAATACGTTATAATTTATTTTTTAATTGTATTTTTATAAGGCTTTAAAATAGTATGTATTTTGCATATTTTTTTGTTATCAGTTAGATTTTTTTTATGCTAAAATATACAAAGTAAAACTATTTATTACTGTTTTTTTAGTAGATATTTAAACAATAAACACGAACATATTTTTATTTTGAGGATATCTTTGATACTTTCGGAGAAATCGATTTATGACCCCTTCTCCATACAAGCCGAGCCACCGTGCGGAGCCGTCCGCGTGCCTTGCGGCCGTACATATATGAAATGCGCGCCGACTCCGCCCGTTCGATGCGAACCGTATATATAGAGCCGCTATATTCGCATACAGTAAACAACAGAAGTTGCTAAGCGAGCGACGTGTCCAAAATGATCTTGACGCGACTTTATTTTTAAGAGAATAAGAACGTGTCAGGGTAATTTTGAACACCTCACCCGCTTAGAAACTTATGCTGCTGACTGCACAAAAACTGTTTCATGAGTGGCTTCAGTGGACCCGTTGGTTGGTACATCCCACAGACAAGACATCCTCTAGACAGTCTAGACGGACCTTAGAGCAATTATTTCATGAAACCGATGCTGCCAATAATACAACGGAGCGGGGGACGAGGTGCGCGAGTCCCGTGCCGTGATTGGTCCGTTCAAAGACACTTGGGCGTCACTCAAAGACACTTGATCGAAAATGGAGTAAAACTACCGTATATTTGTGGCAGAGGGGGTAGCGCGATGCTCAGTCTGGAGGATTTGTCTATGGTACATCCTGTACAGCATTTAGGTCTTTCCCAGGTTACTTGAGTAACTGGCTGTCTTCAGCCAACGTCTTGTCCCTGACGAGGGTGTTGAAGTGTTCTATAAGTGCCTCGATGGACATTTCACCGTGGACCTTGTTGTCTCGAGTACGCACGTTCACCGTGCCCGAAGATTTCTCGCGTTCGCCCACCACTGAAATGAAAAAAAAAATGTTATGTCGGCTGTACATGGCGAGAACCTCTCGCCGTGTCTCGGCATCGCTTCGATCCAATCGGAGCAGCGATCCAAACGGGACGAGGAAGAGCGAGACGAGAAAGGAGCAGTAGGTATGTACACACTCATTCTCGGCCCGTCTTGGGGTCTCTCGACGAGTGTGTACAACCCGCATTATAGTTCGTTTTTTTCTAATGCTTTTTTAATTGAAAACACGTTTTAAAAATAAACTTTCAGTATGGCCCACGTATGATCATTTATATTCTTCTCCTTTCATAAGTAATAGATACTGATTTTTAAAAAGCGTTTTTCAATTAAAAGAATTGTCAAGATCGCTTACCTTCTTTCTAATGCTAAAAAAAACGAACTATAGACGAGTGTGGAAAGTGAGCAATGGGGTTGGCCGGTGGAAGGATTTTACAGATGGCACCAGCTTAGGTTTATTTTAATTTTATGGCTGTTGTCCAGCCATCCGTAATAAACCCGGCTGCGTAGACTACTGACAGTAAGCCTTATTTCAAAGCCTTAAGATCTAGTACAGGGTGTCTGGCTGCAGATTTATAATTTCAATATTAAATAAAAATCGTATTATTGTGTATATATATTTATTAATTACATCCGCAGTTTAAGGAATGATGCGGATTTTATTTTTTAAAAATAATGTTATCCAAATGTTTTCCATCGAGTTGTCGACATTGATCGAAGCGAAGCCTCGTGTTTCTCGCCACACTCTGAAGCAAATTTGGTCGAATGTTGCGGATTTCATTACCAATGTTTTCTTTTAGGGCCTCAACAGTACGCGGATTGTTGTTATAAACTCTTTCTTTGAGATAGCCCCATAAGAAAAAATCCATCGGGGTCAAATCAGGCGACCGCGGTGGCCATGGGATGTCCCCAAACCGACTGATTAGTTTTCCAGGGAAAGCTTGCCGTAATAAATCCATTGAAGCTCTAGCCGTATGTGGGGTTGCCCCATCCTGTTGGAACCACGTGTGCGATGAGAACGATGGATGTGCTCGCAGATTCGGTAAGAAGTAATCCGTAATCATTCTTGCATAATTTTCGCTATTGACATTTGTCGCTTGTCCCCGGGCATTTTCAAAGAAAAATGGTCCGATAATCCCATGCGTTGACAAAGCACACCACACAGTTACTCTGGGGCAATGCAGCGGTTTTTGATGTTTCATTCGTGGATTGTGTGTTCTTGGAGACCAGTAACGACAGTTTTGTTTATTAACATGACCGTTTAAGTGAAAATGAGCCTCGTCACTCCAAAAAATCGAATTTACGGTACGAAATCTTTGCAACATTATTTCGCTAAACTGTTTGCGTAACACAAAGTCATTTTCCTTCAATTCCTGGACGATTTGAATTTTAAAGGCATGAAACTTTAAGTCTTTTTTCAAAATTTCATGGACAGTTGCTCTAACAAGTCCTAATGAGGCTGCCCTTTTGCGTATCGAAAGTCGGGGATTTTCACGTAAACTTCTTTCAACGAGTTCAATGTTTGCGGGGGTCCTTGAAGTCCGGGTATGCCCTGGGCGAGGTCTGTTCATAGCGGAACCAGTTGCACGGAACTTCTTAACCCAAGAACGAATTAAATTGACGCTTGGTCCATCACTCATTCGTCGAATATTGAAGTGTGCACAAAACTGTCGACGAGCGACAACGTAAGAATCGCCACCTTTAAAGAACGACTCGATAACGAACGCACGATGCACTTCTGACCATCGGGGCATTGTGGCTAACAAATCCGCACAGTCGGTGGTTCGAATGACGTAACTGACATTTGGCACTGTTTTTTACTTTTTTTTTTAATTTAATTTAAAAAAATAAATTTCCAGCCAGACACCCTGTATATCCTGTCATGTCTTACCCAGGATGTAGTTGAATTGCGCGAGCTGAGCGTTCCGCACTTTCTTGTTGAGCGTGTCGCCCGCGTCCGTGTCGGCCTCCGACATGAAACCGGCGGCGTATAGCTGCTCGTTCACCTGAACCACAATTATTCAGTTAAAAAAACAAAATATGAAATTTGTTCATAGGAAGCTATTCCATTTGCAACCTAAAGCAGTCCGCTTTTACCAGCCAGTATTTATTTCCAAGAATTTTTGTAGATTTTTTTTTTACGAAAGTGACGTTAATGTAATGTGAAGTTAGTTGCCCAGGACACATTGGGATTAGTCCGGTTTTTTTACCAAAGAGCATCTGATGAACATGATAAATTAGATAATTTTAAATTGCAGCACCTTGCTTATCATCATTAATTCAGAAAACTTATTAAAAATGAATCTTCAAAATGTATATCAAAATCAATAAAATTATATGATTTGAGTTCTTTAGAAACTCGCTTCAAAAAAAAAATGTGTGGTACTGCGACGCGTTACTGCTTTTATTCACTTCGATGAGTGACGTTACCTTGATGGCGTAGTCATCGAACGCCGGACCCACGGGCACGATGCAGACTTGCCGCGGACTGAGCCAGAACGGCCACTTGCCGGCGTACGACTCGCTCAGAATTGCATTCATTCACTCAACTCTACTTGTTAGTAAAGATTCATTTATCATATTAGATGTATAATGAAGTCAAATTTGTGCTTCGTTCGTACAGAGAAAGAAGTTCGGGCCCAAAGAAATTTCGGTTACATTGGCGATCATTCGTTCAATTCATACTATTTAGCTCTTTTTTTAATAATCCAGACAACTAAATAACAGTTCGATTCCAATTTTACTGTCTAAACATCCTGCTTTTGTACCAATTGTATACCAAAATGACGGATCGGTTGTCTTGGGACAAAGAAACGGTCATATTAGAATCTAAGATGTAAATACGAGGATTGAGTGACTAATAAGTTTAATACCTTGATGGCGTAGTCATCGAACGCTGGCCCCACGGGCACGATGCAGACTTGCCGCGGACTGAGCCAGAACGGCCACTTGCCCGCGTACGACTCGCTCAGAATGGCGATCATTCGCTCGACGGAGCCGAGGATCGCGCGGTGTATGATCACGGGCCGTTTCTTCTCGCCGCTCTCACTGTTGGAAAAGGAATATGTGAAAAATGTATTCTGTTAGTACAGGATTACTTTTAAAATCTGACGTTACACTGTGTTAAAATAGGACACATAAACGGAATAATTTCAAAAATAAAACTTTGGTTTATTTGCCATGTCACCACATTTTCAGGATCAAATATGTTACTATCTACATCAGTGTTTTGAGTCCTAAGAACATACATTAGTACACATTACATTACATACAGTACATACATACAGTAGTTACATTTAGTATTTGTACGAGGGATATTGAATCGAAAAGTTTAAAGACTTTTTACAATGGCTTAGTTTCTAAACTGTCACACTAATCTCTCAAGGCATCCTGTATAGATAGTATCATACCGGCGTAGAGCCATATGTAGAGCCTAGCTGACGTAGCTAAAATTAAACCTCAGGTAATTAAATTTTTAACAAGCAGAAACGTCTGAGAACGATGCTATTATGCTTAGAATAAATTGGTGGAAAGATTGGCTGGCTATGGATGAGGTCTTGGTGGCTCAGATGGCAGGCGCTGGAATATCGATCCAGAGGCCGTGAGTTCAAGTCTCATCCAAGACAGTAATTTTTCCACTTTTAAAATTAAAACGTCAGGTAGTTTGGAAGTCCAGCTGTATGGTCGCACATTGGTGTGATCTCCTCAAGGCATCCTGTATAGCGATGTCGATCTTAGGGCCGTAGAGCCATATGTAGAGTTTACCTGACGTAGCTCAGGTTGAATCTCTCAGAGAGTTGGAAGTCCAGCTATATGGTAGCACATTGGTGGGATCTCCTCAAGGCATCCTGTATATGACGTCGATCTTAGGGCGTAGAGCGTATGTAGTCTTAGAGCCGTATTGGTAAAACATACCTGACGTAGCTCAGGTTGAATCGCTCAGGCAGTTAGAAGTCGAGCTGTATGGTCGCACATTGGTGGGATCTCCTCAAGGCATCCTGTATAGTGATTTCGATCTTAGGGCCGTAGAGCCATATGTAGAGTCTTAGAGCCGTATTGGTAAAACATACCTGACGTAGCTCAGGTTGAATCTCTCAGGCAGTTGGAAGTCGAGTTGTATGGTCGCACATTGGTGTGATCTCCTCAAGGCATCCTGTATAGTGATGTCGATCTTAGGGCCGTAGAGCCATATGTAGAGTTTACCTGACGTAGCTCAGATTGAATCTCTCAGGTAGTTGGAAGTCGAGCTGTATGGTCGCACATTAGTGGGATCTCCTCAAGGCATCCTGTATAGTGATGTCGATCTTAGGGCCGTAGAGTCATATGTAGAGTCTTAGAGCCGTATTGGTAAAACATACCTGACGTAGCTTAGGTTGAATCTCTCAGGCAGTTGGAAGTCGAGATGTATGGTCGCACATTGGTGTGATCTCCTCAAGGCATCCTGTATAGTGATGTCGATCTTAGGGCCGTAGAGCCATATGTAGAGTTTACCTGACGTAGCTCAGGTTGAATCTCTCAGGCAGTTGGAAGTCGAGCTGTATGGTCGCACATTGGTGGGATCTCCTCAAGGCATCCTGTATGGTGATGTCGATCTTAGGGCCGTAGAACGCCCCGTCACCCGGATTCAGTTGCCACGGTTTTCCGAATTTGTTCAACGAGTCTTCTAACGCCTGAAAACAAATACCTAATGAGCAAAGATTTACTGTAGTTTACGAAATACAGTTTTTGTAAACTATTGTCCTTATTTATTCAAATATTGTCATCACGTACAAGATAATAGAATTACATCATGCCGCCGGCGCTTGAGCAATTGAATCTGTAAATTACAGTCTAGTAGTATCTCTATGAGCCACCCCACACTAGCGTCTTTTGAGCGACGGCGTCTGTCAGCGCTATGGAAAATGGCGTCGCCGCGCAGTTGCGTCAATGTTGAGTCGAGCAGCAGCCATAGAGTTGACTACACGTCGACGCTCGAGGCGCTAGTGTGAGGTAGTCCCTCAGAACAACTCACTACTACCCGCTGTTGCTTTAAAATAAGGTTTAAGAGCGCTATTACATTTCGGCGTTGAGCGAGTTTAGGTATTTTACGCGCTGCGGCAGGCCGTGCGAGCTCAGTACGCCGATCCCTTCTACCACACTCGCACTACAATGATGGATTAAACATTCTTGATCCTTCGCGAAGCATATTGAAATCAACCATAACAACACTAACTGTACTTAACTTTTAAAGTTCTAAAACTGTTATTTGGTAAGTACGAAAATACTAAATGCAGTGCAAATGTACATAGGGGCTGTTCATAAATTACGTCATCTATTTTTGACGATTTTTGACCCCCCCCACCCCTCAAATCATCCAAAAATCAAGCTTCGGATGAATCTGTTTCCTCCTACGTCATGTTACCATCATCCGATGTCCAGACCCCCCCCCCACTCCTCCCATTTGAAACGACGTAATTTATGAATAGCCCCATACTCGTACTTATGAAGGTATATTACTCGAAAGAAATTATAGGTACCTACTCGCTTATTTACATGTTTCGTCATTGCATTTGGTACCTATAGGTTGTAAAGTTTGTATCAACGAGGGTTTAAAAACGAACTGGTACTGAGGATCTGATGATGATTAAGGTGGTCACGGATACCAATCAACCATGTAGTAACATGATTAGGCTCGTTTGATTCGTCTCAACAAGATCTTTGACACTGAAGATACACAGGGTCTGATGATGGAGCTGGAAGGTGGCCACGGGTACCAGTCTATCATGTAACTAAACAACTTCGTGTTTGGGCTCGTTTGATTCGTCTCAACAAGATCTTTGAGACAAGACAGTACTCAGGGTCTGATGATGGAGCTGGAAGGTACCATTACCAATCAACCATGCAACTAAACCACATCGTGTTTAGGATCGTTTGATTCGTCTCAACAAGATCTTTGACACTAGGTGATACTCAGAGTCTGATGATGGAGCTGGAAGGTGGTCACCGGCCGGTACCAATCAACCATGCAACTAAACCACTTCGTGTTTAGGCTCGTTTTATTCGTTTCAACAAGATCTTTGACACAAGATAGTACTCAGGGTCTGATGTTGGAGCCGGAAGGTGGTCACCGGTACCAATCAACCATGCAACTAAACCATTTCGTGTTTAGGCACGTTTTATTCATCTCAACAAGATCTTTGACACAAGGTAGTACTCAGGGTCTGATGATGGAGCGCGAAGGTGGCGACGGGTACCTGTCAATCATCATCAGCTCCATCATCAGACCCTGAGTAGTATCTTGTCTCAAACATCTTATTGCGAGGAATCAAACGAGCCCAAACACGAAGTGGTTCAGTTACATGGTAGACTGCTACCCGTGGCCACAGTCCAGCTCCATCATCAGACCCTGAGTACTAACTTGTGTCAAAGATCTTGTTGCGACGAATCGAACGAAGCCAAACACGAAGTGGTTTAGTTGCATGGTTGATTGGTACCGGTGACCACCTTCCGGATCCATCATCAGACCCTCAGTACTACCTTGTGTCAAAGATCTTGTTGCGACAAATCAAACGAGCCCAAACACGAAGTGGTTCAGTTACATGGTAGACTGGTACCCGTGGCCACAGTCCAGCTCCATCATCAGACCCTGAGTACTAACTTGTGTCAAAGATTTTGTTGCGATGAATCGAACGAAGCCAAACACGAAGTGGTTTAGTTGCATGGTTGATTGGTACCGGTCACCACCTTCCGGATCCATCATCAGACCCTCAGTACTACCTTGTGTCAAAGATCTTGTTGCGACAAATCAAACGAGCCCAAACACGAAGTGGTTCAGTTACATGGTAGACTGGTACCCGTGGCCACCTTCCAGCTCCATCATCAGATCCTGAGTACTATCTTGTGTCTAAGGTCTTGTTGAGACGAATCAAACGAGCCTAAACACGAAGTGGTTTAGTTGCATGGTTGATTGGTACCGGTGACCACCTTCCGGCTCCAACATCAGACCCTGAGTACTATCTTGTGTCAAAGATCTTATAGAAACGAATAAAACGAGCCTAAACACGAAGTGGTTTAGTGGCATGGTTGATTGGTACCGGTGACCACCTTCCGGCTCCATCATCAGACCCTGAGTATTATCTTGTGCCAAAGATCTTGTTGAGACGAATCAAACGAGCCCAAACACGAAGTGGTTTAGTTGCATGGTTGATTGGTACCGGTGACCACCTTCCGGCTCCATCATCAGACCCTGAGTACTATCTTAAGTCAAAGATCTTGTTGAGACGAATAAAACGAGCCTAAACACGAAGTGGTTTAGTTGCATTGTTGATTGGTACTGGTGACCACCTTCCGGCTCCATCATCAGACCCTGAGTACTATCTTAAGTCAAAGATCTTGTTGAGCCGAATCAAACGAGCCCAAACACGAAGTGGTTTAGTTGCATGGTTGATTGGTACCGGTGACCACCTTCCGGCTCCATCATCAGACCCTGAGTACTATCTTGTGTCAAAGATCTTGTTGAGATGAATAAAACGAGCCTAAACACGAAGTGGTTTAGTTGCATGGTTGATTGGTACCGGTGACCACCTTCCGGCTCCATCATCAGACCCTGAGTACTATCTTGAGTCAAATAAATACATATAGAATGTCAGGTCGTTTCAAATATTTTTAATCCTGTCCGGTAGTTTATTAAACTGTACCATTATAAATTATAATACTATAAAAACAGTGCTAGGATCAAAGTCTCTCGTTGCGGTTTACACGCACACAGTATAGCGTTTTACACGGCGCCCGCCGCACACAATGATAAAAAACCTCGTCGTCGCCGTTGAAAATGTGCGGAGCCGACCGACACACGTCCTGCCTCTACAAGCTCTGCCGCGGCACTGAGCTGGCGCAGTGCGCGTCATCGGTAATATAGAGTAGTTTTAAAAAAATTGCCAAAAAATTATAGTAGAATTTCATAAACACTAATGTATACCAACAGTATAAGCAAACGTTGCAGATTGCTTGAGTATGAAAATGACTTCGATATTAAGTAGATTTTCGTAGGAATTGACACTTGTTTCGGAGAGAAAATCGAGTTCGTTTTACTTTGATTTTCTCTTTCTCAAAGGTATGTAGGAAAAATATAGTTTGATATGCCTAAAGTACAGGGTATTAGTAATACAAAATAGCCAGGTTTAGCAGAGTAAAATTCTCAACATTTCCAAATAAGAGCTCGCCATTCAGTGCTTCACGGGGTTTTTCGGAAACGACCATCAGAAAAAAAATCATTACTAATTTAATAAGTCCTTTTTCTAATATTTACAACGATATTTATAAAGATAAGAAGACGCTTTTACTGGAACAAGTACTCATTGTTTCTAATAATGAGCGCAAAGTCCTGAATTTCGTCGACTAGTATCATCAATTTTGCATTATTTCGACTTTTCTTGTAAGAGCGCTCTTAAGGGTCCAATCATTAGACACCCGTCATTACTACTAATATCGTACATCAAACATTTATCACTACACCTTATAAAACAAAGTCCCCCGCCGCGTCTGTTTGTTTGTGTGTTTGCATGTTCGCGATAAACTCAAAAACTTCTGAACAGATTTTCATGCGGTTTTCATTTATCAATAGTGATTATTGAAGAAGGTTTAGGTGTAAAATTTGTTGAGGTAAGTTGTGAGGTAAGGTTGTAAGGTGTAACCCGTGCGAAGCCGGGGCGGGTGCTAGTCATATTAACAATGTATGTTTGTACCTTTTCGGCCTCGTTCCAAGAGGCGAGCTCCCCGAGGTACTTCTCCGGGCGCGTGGACAGCTTCAGTTGGAACGTGAACCCGAACGTCGAGTACACGGCCTCCAGGAACTCTAGGCAGCCCACCTGGCAATAAAATATAGTGCATTAGTAGATCAGGGGTTCCTAATCTTTTTCAGTCCGCGGCGCACTTGCAAATCGGCACTACTTTGAAAAAAACTCGTATCTTGTTCTGTCAATCAAAAGAAAAATGTGGTATCTATGTATGGGATGCATACAGAGTTGCTGCCTTTCAACTTTGAGTAGCAGTGTGAGATACGAGATTTTTTCAAAGTAGTGACGAAATTTAAAATTTGTCGGGGGGTACGGAGCGTCACCACTGAAGTTTGCGATATGCGAGCCCAATGGCCGAAGGCCCACAGTTAACGCGGCCAAATGACACTGATGAAGCGCCTTTAGCGAGTCCGAAAGGATCTTCTTCTTCTTCTTGATTAGGGGCTATATAAGGGTCCAAAGCCTATGTATCACTGCGACCATCCCTGATCTATTGTGATCACCACCTACTACAACTCTCGATCCAAACCTGCAACTTCAAACAGCTGCAGGATCTTTTTGATCTCGAAAGACTTTAACTCCTCCGGGCGCAATATGTGTCCGCCCAGGATTAAGTCTCGAGTGTGCATTAGGCAAGGGCACTCTGTAAGGATGTGCATTGTGCAAGGGCGTCTCCTTTGCCTCCATACAGAGTCTGCACCGCCCCATGTCACGTTTCCCCATGAAGTGCATGTGCTTATTTAGGCCGCAATGCCCAGTAAGCAGCCTTACCAAGTTGCGCAGTCGGTTCCTAGACAGCGCTAAGGCGTTCGAAGACGCCTTTTTGCTGAAGGCCTTGATAAGCGCTTTAGGATTGGCAGTGAATTTATTCGAAATGTATGTTCTATAGCTTTACCATCTCCTTTTCAATATGTTGTTGTGCGCAGAATATGTGCGCATCATCTTGCTGGAACCTTCGAACCCTTGTGAGGCCGGTGAGGGCGCCACTGAGCTCGTTGCGGTGCAGGACGCCGAAGTCCGCCACGCGCAGCGGCAGCTCGCGCCACGAGCGGGTGCGGTTGTCGAACATCAAACTGCAAGTAAATATACATTAATAATGAACGACACATAAAAATATAAACAGTAGGTAGTGACCAAGTATAAAGTGAGCCGATCTCTCGAACAAGTTTGAACAAGGTCGGCATAAATACTGGTCAGCAAAATCTTCCTAAGAATTGAATTGAACTGAAAGCTACAGCAAAATTTGTGTGGCCCGACGTCTGCCATGGCTTGTAGAAGTTCGGTATCACCATTTCTTGGAAGCCTCGGATCCTGGTCAATACACATGTACTCACCAATGGCCGGGACAGTTCATGGGCTTCAGAGCGAAGGTTTCCTTCTCCACGTCGAAGGAGAACATGTTCTCGGCGTAATGCGCCCAGTGGCCCGACGTCTGCCATAGCTTCGCGTTGTATATGTTCGGTGTCACCACTTCTTGGAAGCCTCGGATCCTGGTAACAAACGTCATATAGAAACTATTATCGAGTATCAATAACGTGACAAAATAATGGTATTATGTGTTCCGTACTCTACGTCAGAGGTCTCCATTGAGAGAGTAACGTCTCCGGTGTCCGATAGATGCCGCTAGCGTCTATGTAGTCGCTCCGCCCCACGCCGTGACGTAGTTCCGCTTCCCCTTCCTGCGAACTGTTACTCGCTTTCCGCGACTCGCCGCCATGACATATTGTTTCGTCGACCGTCTTGTCCGATGGTCCGCAAATTTTTTTTGCGTACATTTTTGCAGCATGGTGCTTTAAAATTTCCGAACTAAAGCTTGTTCTATTAAATAGTGAGATATAGCAGAGATCGCTATTATTAGTCTTTTGGCGATCCCGCGATCGAAAGTGCTTTTCGATTCTACCCACTTTTTATTTTTATTTTTCTTGCTAAATTATTTTTTACATACCATGCTGCTAAAATCGTTACCGTTAACAAGCCTGGGAGTACCTCGTGTTGTTAGTTGCGCATCGTAAATGCCTACTTTGACAGGCGCGGTTCTCAGGCGGGTCGCGCATTTTCGAGATCGAAGTAGGAAGTGCGTCAGTAGTTTTTTTATCAACAAGTGGTAACGTAAGTCGCTCCGCGTTCGGAGAGGGAACGTGCGGTCATCGTGCCGGCGGCGGCGGGCGCGGCGCCCGGGCGGCGCGGAGGCGGACAGCCTGCGCGCGCTGCTGCTGGGTGCCGCGCTTCTATAGGACTGATAAGGAGGTTTGGATTGTCTCGAAACATCCGGTGAGCCAGTTTAATGATATTCTAGTTTTATTTGGCGTTCAGAAGCGACGCGACAGGGAGCCCCCGCCCGTGGCACCGGCGCCCCGCCCCCCGCCCGTGTCGCGCGCCGCGCCGGCGCCGCCGACTTTCTTCTGCTGTCGTCCGAGATGACTCCGAGACGCCGCGACGCTGCGGAGTGGTGTCGCGGTGCGGGCGCTCCCAGTCCGCGGGACTCCGAGACACGTCACACGCCCACTCCTGTTGCTGCGGTCGCGGCGCGAGTGGATCACGGACCTCTCGATCCCGTCCTGGCGTCAAGGTGAAAGCGGACCGCTCCTGCGACTCCCGACTGCTCGATGTGGAAGGAAGGTAAGTTACGTGGAAGCAGTGGAAACATTACGAGTACAGCGGCGGTGCCGTTCGCCCGTCGGCTGCCGTCCGTCATGACGTCGCTGGTGACCTACGCGCCGGTGGAGGCCACCACGATGGAGCCGCCGAGGGCAAAGTGTCGCCGTGATGATGCGTGCAACTACGAGCCAGCCTACAGCGCTACGATGGCGCTGCCCGCCACACGCATCGGCGCCTCCCGTGCAGGTAACGTCCGTCATGTGCACCGGCGCCTGTCGAGCTGGCCGCCACGATGGCGCCTCTCGCCTCACGTATCAGCGCCTCCCGAGCCGGCGGCAGCGGCCGCCACGATGGCGTCGCCCGCCTCACGGCTTTCGAGCTAGCTGCTACTATGGCGCCTCACGCACCAACGCCACCTGAGCCTGGCGGCGGCCGCCTTACGTACCGGTGCCTCCCGAGCTGGCCGCTACGATGGCGCCTCTTGCTTCACGCACCGGCGCCTTCCGAGCCGGTGGTGACGACCACCACTTTGGCGCCGCCCGACACGATGAAGCCGCCTGCCTCACGCACCGGCGCCTCTCGAGCTGGCCGCCACTATGGCGCCTCTCGCCTCACACAACAGCGCCTCCCGAGCCTGGCGGCGGCCGCCTCACGCACTGGTGCCTCCTGAGCTGGCCGCCACGATGGCGCCTCTCGCCACACGCACCGGCGCCACCCGAGCCGGCGGCGGCGGCCGCCACGATGGTGCCACCCGCCTCACGCGACAGCGCCTCTCGAGCGGGCCGCCACGATGAGTCCTCGCCTCACGCACTAGCGCCTCCTGAGCCAGTGGCGGCCGCCATGATAGCGCCGCCCGCCCCACGCACCGGTGCCTCTCGAGCCGGCCACCACGATGGGGCCTCTCACCTTACGCACCGGCGCCTCCCGAGCGGCGGCGGTTGCCATGATGGCGCCGACAATCACGCCGATGCTGTCCACCTACAACTACGACGATGTCGTCCCTTGCAATGGCGCCCATGTTCTGTTCGCAAGAATACCACCGCGAACTTACCCGTCGCCGATGCTGCCCACCAAGCAGACGCTGGGCGCCACGGTATCAGTTTTGTCCTGTCCACATGGTCCCATTGAGGTACGCAGGCGCATATAGTTATGGTGCCACAGCACGAACAGACCGCTAAACTCTTGGTTTCGGTTAAGGATGGCGACGGCAGGCAAGGTCGTTAGGAGCCTCGTCCTAGCGTGGCTCGACTGCCCGGAGTTGAAAGCGGTAAGATTGTCGATACCCAGAGGAAAATACGTCGCGTCCCTGAGCTTCATAAAGGTGCTGATCGACGAGGAGCCGTGCCGCTTCGAGGGTCCTACAACGTCTCGAGGCCAGCGAGCGATCCAACCGGAGAGCAGCTTTGCGACACGATCCTGTGCGACCGCTCACAACCGAGGTTGAAGGCATCGAAAAGGTCTGCAGATCTCACATAATTATCTCTCTGCTGCCCGCTCTCTCCAGCTTAAGTTCCGTCTTACAAAGACGAACTCGTTCGCCAAGCCCCTAATAAACAAAATGGGACAAATAAACCCGCTGCGCCTGAACAAGCTTGAGTTTCCGGTGCTAAGAGAAAGGGGCCAGGGGGACTCCAGCAGTTTCCATCTGTCTGTCTTCGACTTTATCGAAACAGTTTTGTTACGCAAAGCGCCAAAATCGATTTTAGACTTGATTTCATCAGTTCGATTTCTTTAAAAGCATACTAGCTCAATATAGGCGTTTCTTCGGATAAAGTGAATTAGACCATCACGCTCCTAGACATCACGTGGGACACGCGGCACAGCACCCCGATTGAAAGTTTTCTTTTTCGTGACATACAGGCCTGCCTTGCTGCCGAGTTCCTCGCAGAAATGAGACTCAATGCCTCCTGTTTAGTCTTAAATTCGCAAACTTTAGTTCATGGAGGAAGGTGACACCTTCGCAGTCCCCAGCAACACTTCTGACAGCTGCCGAAAACCTCGTGCCACTTCCCTTCTCATCTTATGCCTGCAGTCCGTTACAATCTCCAATAATGGTAGACAATGTACGAGGTAAGGCCCTTTCAGTGGAGAGTAATCGTTAACGGGCCGCATCTGCAGCGCTGACGACAGAAGTGTCCTACAAACATACAACCGGACCGTTACAGTATACATAAAACGACGGCGACACTACATCCCTTCCGTTACTACGGCTGTCGCAAAAACTGCTGATGCCAGCAGACCGTCTACAGGTCGCGCTGGTTCCTTGCTACTTACCAGGTCGGTACAACTCCCGAGGGCGACGGTTTATCAAGAAGTCACTGCGCGCCCGAGGGGCCGCTGCGCCCAGAAGCCGCCGAGACTATCTTCGCCTGATAGGCGCCCTGTTGGCCGGCCTCCGCTTTCGAGAGCCCTCGCACTGTGCCACGGTATTTCTTAACCGACTCTTTGAACTGCTACCACGACGCGTTTGGCAGCTGCCGGTGATACGACTTGGCATGGATGTCTCCACCTCCCAGCCTAGTCTGTTTACTGTGACGGCGTGATGAGGAGAGCCTTCACGCAGCTGTGGTAAGCTTGCAATTTACTGGCGGTCCTAGTGAACACAACGTCAGACCGCCCTTTCTAACGAGTCAACGACCTTAAGAATCGAGGCGTAGCTCCTGTCAGATAGGACGCTCCAACACCGGGCTAGCGGGATCAGGAGTGACGTCCGCTTGATGTACTTACTGGCGTGACTGGCGCATGCATGCAACATGCCAAGGGCTAACGCTACGTAGCGAACGAGACGCAACTGTCAGTGTCTCACTAATATGGAAGAGTGATAAAGAGACAGAAAGAAACTCAAGTGATCGTCCGGGGGATGCTCCCGGTACTGAGTTTGTATGGCGAGAACCGGGTATTCCCGGTTCTGGTACTGTGTTTGTATAAAAAACCAGTACCGGGAGCACTCCTTAGATCGTCGCCTTGTCTAGGCCGCCTGTACACCCACAATGTAGAAATGGTCTTCATGGTGCATCAAAAATAAGATTGATTGCCAGGTACCTCTAATATCCAGTGAAGTAACGAGCTATCTCAGGCACCTATTTCTACTGTCCATGTTAGCTTTCAGAACGACACTTGTTCATAAGCCTATCGGACACTATGCCTTCTTCCAACGCCATTAATAGCGAGACCAGCGCCTCCCAAACCACCAGCTTGGGACGCGAGAAATCTAATTAAAATTACTTGCCCTAACTTGAATAGCCCTACAACGTACCTATATAGAAGAGCTGCCGCTCTTTTACTGTTAGCATCAGGCCGCAGGGTCAATGACCTTACTCTACTACTCTGTAGCCCGGGCAATTGCATAGATAACTTTCGCGCTATTATTTTGTGTCCGAAATTCGGCTCTAAACCAGATAACGTGTCTTACCGACTGGACTCTTAGAGACTCCGGAATAAAGTATAGACCCAGTAAGTAGGTAGTCTGGGTACGTTAACTTGTGAGAATTACACAAAATGTTAGGGGACACTGCGCCTATTTCTTCCAGCCACAGTCTCATCCAAGCCGGCCTCGCCTACGATTGCTTTCGATCCACGATGTACTTATTCACTAAATTGGCTGGAAAACTATCCAATTAGCTTAAGTTAATTGGAAACATGACTTTTTCAGACGATTCTATCGCCGAAATTCTGCGGATCGGATGCGATTTCGAATGAGAAATCTCTTAAACCAGTTTAACGTCAGATTCGAACCTGGGATTACAATTTAAATTCTCAATTTCCTGTAATGCATCATTATAACGAGTCACTGTGATTTCATGGGTTGCAATAAGGCGTATATATATTTATTCTTTCTCTGAGTTCTATGACAGTAGGTGTAGCCCTAACGCTTGCGCGCCCGCTGACTCGCCACCAGGAGATAATAAACAGGTCTCAATGGAGACCTCTGACGTAGAGTACGGAACACATAATATAAAAATTTTACCTTCCAATAAAATTGTTATTATGTTTCCTTCTACGTCAGAGGTCTGAGTAATGCCTTCCTGGCAGGCTACTAGGATACTTTTATGCCGACGGTACTTCTCCTCAACAATGTGTCATGGCGGCGAGTCGCGGAAAGCGAGTAACAGTTCGCAGGAAGGGGAAGCGGAACTACGTCACGGCGTGGGGCGGAGCGACTACATAGACGCTAGCGGCATCTATCGGACACCGGAGACGTTACTCTCTCAATGGAGACCTCTGACGTAGAAGGAAACATAATAACAATTTTATTGGAAGGTAAAATTCTTATATTTTTTATAGCGAGAACACCTAGAGTTAGACCAAGAAAAGTCTGCAACTATTTTGATAGCACCCGCAGTGCAAGTGTTATTAATACGTCACAATTTCATAGACTCGCTCGCTCGCTGGCTCGTACCAATGAGGTTTTCGGAACTTATGTACGAAATATCATTAGATATTTACCACTAGCTTTTCGGTGAAGGAAAACATCGTGAGGAAACCTGCATACATCTGCGAAGAAATTCAAAGGTGTATGTGAAGTCCCCAATCCGCATTGGGCTAGCGTGGGGACTATAGCCCAATCCCTCTCGCGCATGAGAGGAGGCCTGTGCCTAGGAGTGGGTCTAACTCTAGCTACGGGGGTCAATATCGCGAGCATTTCGAACACCTAATATTTTTAGATTTTGGACAAACATTAAATTAGGTTAAAGGTGACAACACATAGACATACCTGTACTGTTCGCGTATAAAGTTGACCAGAGTGTTGTATATGTGTGCGCCGCGAGGTTGGAAGAAGCAGGAACCTGGTGATAACTCGTGGAAGAAATACAACTCTTGCTCCTGAAAATAAAATCATTTATTCAGACGAAATAAACCCAAAATTCTATAACTTTTTTCTTCTGCCAAACTGCAGGACAGTTTGTTGTCAGAAAAACATCATGATTTCTCCACCAAGCATTTAGATCGCGGTTCTCGATTCTTCTTATATATTATAGCTCTCACAACATTCAATAACATTTGAAAGTTAAAAAAAATTATGTATATTTAGATGTACAACATCAAACCGACAGTTGTTGAATTTCTGTTGTTATTAGGCACAAAAGTCAAAGACTTCTTTGACTCAATGTAGGTACTATAATAACTTACCCTGCCGATTTTCCTATGGTCCCTCTTAGCAGCCTCTTCTTGAATCGTCTCCCACTCCTTTAGCTGTTTGGGTTCAGGGAACGACACTCCGTAGATACGCTGGAGGCTTTCCGCGTCCGCTTTGCCTTCCCAGTACGTTGCCGAGTTCTGAAAGTGAAAAAGAACTTAATTTATTGCAGGATTTTATCGAAATTACTTTCACCACAAAGAGTTGTGTAAAATAAAACCCTATAGTTATTTGTTTTACAAGGGGGCAAAGTTGTTGTTTAACCGCTCGTGCTAATATTGATACCCGAGCAAGCGAAAGATTCCATAATTGAACCACGAGCGTAGCGAGTGGTTCGAAAAATGGAATCTTGAGCGTTGCGAGGGTTACAAAGCACGAGGGTTAAACAAAATTTGCCCCCGAGTGAAACACAACATTTTTCACCACACCAACCCGAAGCAAATATTAAATGTAAAATATCAAACAAAATCAAATCCAAATGAATGTTATTAAATATTTATCATCTAAAATCATCATTTAAAAGTCAATTCTACCAGCAAACATAAAAAACAACTCAAAATTTGCATTTGATTACTTTGCCTCACATGTGAATAAAATGCAACTTTGCTATCAGTTTTTGAAGTGCAAAGTAAGCCTTTCCGAGCTGGTGTGGTGAAAAACAACATTTACTATTGAACTAAGCCCGAAATCGCGGAGAATAAATTCAGTCTGAGGTAAATATTCACCGGTTTGAACAGAACAGAACAAAGGTAAGGAGTACCATTACAAATGCTGCTCCCATAGTAAAAGTATTTTTTATAGTAAAAGTTGTTCAATATGACCTACATAGTATTCATCTCCTAAGGGCCATTTAGACGGTGCGAGACTTCGCATGCGAGTTTCATTTGAGTCGCTTAACTTCAAACTCGGGTAAATCCATCTGTCACATTATGCGATTTTGGTATTAAGAAAAGGTAATAGGGTAGAGATTTGCTGAGAGGGTCGAATGGATTTACCCGAGTTTGAATTTAAGCGACACATTTATACATTGCTGTAGGTGATCGGTCGACTGGATTGAATGAAACCTCAATAAATAAGCCCTAAGTATATTTAGGCCCACTTGCACCATTCTACTAACCCGAGGTTAACCGGTTAAACCTGGAGTTACCATGGTTACCAGTACAATTTGACACTAGGTTAACGGTTTAACCACTTAACCCCGGGATATTGGTATGGTGCAAGTGGGCCTTAATTACACAAACGTGTCTACCGAGATATAATTTCATTGTTTTTACCTTAAATTCCGACGTTTCAGCTGAGTTGCACCAGCTGTGGTCACGGTGAGGTGTGACCCGTTTGTGTAATTAAATATGTGTACAAAACGCGATAGTTTAAAGCCCTAAGTATGGCTAAACGCCCTGCAAATACCTATAGATGATGCTAAATAGGTAGTAAATACATGTATACATACCTTACATGTGGTGTACATACCTTAGTGACCTTGACGGCCTTGACCTTGCCCGTGTGCCTGACGTGGGGCCCGCGGCACAGGTCGATGAGCGGCCCGCAACGGTACACCGTCGTAGTCGGTGTGTTCACCTGTTGAGAAAGAAACTTTTATTATATATGTATTGGAAAATGACTTTTGAACTTGAAACACTAAAGCATTGATTCTCCGATTCATTAAACATAATTAAATCTTACGTAAGTAACGCCATCTAGTACGCGGGAACAAAATGAGTGACATAATGCTAGTGCCGATAAAAAAATACATAACATTCAGACTATTCAGAGAGATTCAGAGATATCGCCTAGTGGGTAGTGACCCTGCCTAGGAAGCCGATGGTCCCGGGTTCGAATCCCGGTAAGGGCATTTATTTGTGTGATGACACAGATATTTGTTCCTGAGTCACGGTTGTTTTTCTATGTATTTAAGTATTTATATCTAGACACGCGGCAGCGTGTCAAGCCAAGTTCAAGCAAAGGAACTGGCTAGCCAGCGCCGAGTGTAATATTACACGAACCACTTGGTGCCACTTTTGACCCTTCTATAACTCAAAACCTCTTTAACGTAAACACATAAAACTACGTGTGTTTAATTATATCCATAAGAACATCCAGAAGCCCAAATTTCATGAAGCTAGCTCAAACGGTTATAAAGATATGAAGGTCAAAAAGTCGTAAATTTTAAGACTGACTGACTGACTTATAGTACCTAAACCTAACCTACTTCCAGGTGACCTAGAAGGATGAAATTTGGAATCCAGCTCAGTTATTGTGTGAAAGCGCAGGAAAAAATCTAAAAATAAAAAAAGTTAAAAAATAGGGGGGGTCCCCATACAAAAAAAACATTTTTTATTGTGACTGACATAAGTACCTAAACCTAACCTACTTCCAGATGACCTAGAAGGATGAAATTTGGAATCCAGGTCGGTTATTGTGTGTAAGCGTAGGAAAAAATCTAAAAATAAAAAAAGGTAAAAAAAAGGGGGGGGGGTCCCCATACAAAAAAATATTTTTTAATTGTCGCGTTGGAACCGTTACAAGCAGATATTTTGAAACTATCCCAATATATGTATTATTATATTTGCTATATAGAAGAAATATAAAAATAAAGTTAAGTCAAAAAATAAGTGGTGTCCCCATACAAAAAACTTGTAATACGCGCTAAACAACCGGCCAACGGTGTGTCGTTGGCGGCGCGCGGCACCACATAATTAATACAAAGAACAGAAGTAAAAAACATGCAGCGGAAACACAAGAAAAAACATTAAATCTCAATACCTGCCTAGTTTTCTTTACAAAAAGTATTGATATCCCATCAAAAACATAAATGTAAAAAAGGAGAGCCAAGTTCAATACAAAAATTATGCTTGGCTGTGGGGTTCGCCGCAAAAAGAATGGAGATCTAAATGAGTGCCAAGTTCTATGCAAAATCCAAATATGTAGTTATAAGAACAAAATAACATTATAAACAAGTATTAAACTCTATTTCTTTGCTTTATTGGATACTTACCTATAACAATTGCTGTTATTTAAAAAAAATGTGAGATCTTAAAGTAGGTTAGATTTGGCTTGGCCAGTTTTTATCAGAATTACAAAATATATATATATATATATATATATATATATGTTGAATAACTTTATAAAATGACTGATATAATGAAAACTGGCCAAGTCAAATCTAACCTGCTTTAAGATCTCACATTTTTTTTGTCACGGTTGTTTTTCTATGTATTTAAGTATTTATATATTATATACATCGTTGTCTGAGTACCCACAACACAAGTCTTCTTGAGCTTACTGTGGGACTCAGTCAATTTGTGTAAAAAATGTCCCATAATATTTATTTATTTTAAATAATACCGCGGTTTTCGCGGTAGGCCCCCTGTAGGTATCTAAGCAACTCAAATCCAGTTCAATTACAATTCTCCCTCAAATGCTCAAATAAGGTTAACTGGAAGAGATTTTTTAAAGGGATAAGTTCGCCTTTGTACTAATGATAATGATTGTTATTTTTCCTGTTTTGTTTCGATTTTGGTAGAATAAAGTGTTTTACTACTATTACTACTACTACTAAGCAACGGAATGATTACATTACATAAATCCTAATTTACCTTCTCTTTGAGGATCCGCACTTTGAACGGGTTGTAGTCGAACATCTCAAGCAGCTGTTCCTTGGTGAGCTCCAGGCGTTCAAATGGCTGCTTCTCTTTGGCGATCTTCTTCACCAGACCTTCCAGCACGTGGAAGTCTGTGGATGAGATCTGGAAAAAGAAAAAAAAAACGTTTTTTCAACTAACGAACTTTCGGCTACACATAGATAATGAGATTCTTAATTTGAAAACGTGTGGAATATTCAAATTCAAAATGTTTGATTTGCAAATATAGGTACAATAGGTACATAGAGTGATGGTAATCTTACAATAAGTGGTGTCGCTATATTTGACAAACAGGCATGCAAAAAACATATTTACTTACATAAATGTAGAAATGATTTCAATTTTAAACATATTGTATGTTTAAGATTAAAATCACTCCAATATATAGGTCTTAAATCTAAATTAAAATAATGTGCAGAAAATATGTATAGAAATCAATATCAAGGAATTAAATGACATGTGAATATAAATATCCTTTGACCTATAGGCAAATACAATGGTGTAGCATTCCACGGGCTGTCCCGTACAAACGCATTTTATTTCCCGTGTTGCGGCTTTTTTTCGGCATTTAGAGCAGGCGATTATTTTTCTGTGCATATTTTTGACCATTTGTCATAGAAAAGGAAACTCTTATACCTGCAAATCTTCACAAAATTCGCGTTTGTACGGGACAAACGGTACACAATTTGATGGAATGCTCCTGGTATGGTTTACGGGTGTGCCGAAAAGATAGAAGTATAGTCTGTCAAGCCATTTCCGTCAGTAGAAAAAAACAGCAAAATTTATAAATGTAGACGTGATAGGTTATCGTCGCATAGAAATTTTTAATTTCTGCCTTTTTCTACTGACAAAGTTGCTTGACGGACTACGCATATAGCCCGCCTAATAAATGACTTCATCAAAAACAAAATAAAATATATTTATGTGTTGAATATAAATAAATTAGACACCATATTCAATTAGTGGTTAGACATCATAAAATGCTAAATAACTTACTCCTTTTTCGGGATAATACATGTCGTAGTAAAATCCCTCTTCGATGGGCGGCCCGTAACACAAGCACCCGCCGTATACCTGTCCATAAAAATAAATTAGTCAATAAAACAGTTTCCAAAGAGGCGCAAGTCTCTACAAAGATGGCTCTGGAAAACGGTTCCAATTAAGAAAATAGACATACTCGTAAAGTATATTGATAAGTTATAGATAAGCGCGCACACGAGCTGCATACATCATTGAAAGTAGCTCGGTACTAGTTACAGGGCTAGCGTGTCTTATTTGAAATGTGCAGCTTTTTGGGCAGTTGTGTAAAAGTCTGTGACTTGTTCTTGTGCGGAGTCGGCATTTAAGCTAACATCAAAAGTGTCGGTCCACTGTTACTTTTTACACTGTTGCCTTAGCTACGGCTTGGAGCGTAGTTCTTGATCGTGGACACTTACCCTCTCCATAGCCTCGCCCAACATATGTGCTGAAGAGTGCCAGAACACAGCCTGGGCATCCGTGTTGTCCCAGCGGAGGAGCTCCAGCTTGCAGTCCCCTTCCAGCGGCCTGTCCAGGTCCCAGAGCTCGTTGTTCACCCGCGCGATGATGGTGGAGTCCGCCAGGCCTTGGCTGAAATGGACACGCAGTTTGTACTTCTAGAAATTTTCTTATACAAAGCAGAGGGAGGGTTATCTTCTTAAATTAACTAGTGACTCTGTGAGCTGTAGCCCTCGCGGGGCACATTAAACTGAACAAATGACTCCGCCGTTTTGAAAAATGCCCAAAAACTGAATCCACAATAGAATTGTAATCATGGAACCTACTCACAGAATTACATGAGAATCAGTTGAGACTTGCGACCTGTAGAGGAGAACATCCGGACATACGAAAACATTTTTGCCCAAGCGAAAACATAACCATCGCTAACGTTCGGTCAATTATGAAAAGAATAAAAGAACGCTGTATCGAGTTCCTTTTTAAATTTTTGACTGGATTACTTAGCACGACTAATTCTTAAGGTGTCTTCCCATTAGTAGAACAAAGTTATATGTTTGTAATTACATATGATCTGCAAATAAGTAGTAATGTTCAATATTTGGTTATAAATACTTACAACTGACTCCAAAACTCGCTTGGGAGCATTAAATAACATAATTTACAAGTTAGGGGTGCTTAACACAAGCAAAAAAATATATAGTTAGGTATATAGCTTTTCGTATAAATGATGTGTCAAGCAAGATTATTCAGCTAAATATTGATATTTTTTTGTAAGAAATCTGATGGCTGGTTTTGACCTAGGAACATTAGCAATTACAACATAAATACTTGGGAGTTCGTGGACAAATTAGGAATGATAACACAGTGAAATTTGCTGCCAAGGAGTGGGGAAAAACTTGGGAAAAACTATAAAAGAAATATAACAACTACTTCTCCATACACATATTCATAGAATAACTTGTAACAGAAATATAAAAAAAAGACAACAAATTTTCATGGTAAATAGTAAATACATTGTGATTTACTGAAGTTATAAAAGCAAATAACATAACTTTTGTTTAAGAGCCAACGGGAGTGGTCATTTCTCCATACAAACATACTCCTCGTTTTCCTCCGTGGTTTTTGAAGCTAGAGCAATGATTTTTTCAACACAGATTAATATTGTCAATATCTGTGTCGGACCGTTTTGCTTTTTTTGATATTTTTGTTTTTTAAGGCGCTAGAGCCCTTCAAAAATGGCCAAAATGGCCTAATTGACTATGCCGCAATGAGAGGCGTGGCATTCAAAACTGATATTAATTAGCCAAAAAAGCAAAACGGTCCGACACAGATAATTTCATAATCATTTAGATTTCCAAATTTGGTTACGATTGTTTAAGTTTTGGAGGAGGAAACAGAGGAGTACGAAACCTCGATTTTTGAGATTTTTACGCAGGATTTTTCGCCTTGTCCTTATCGCACTACTTTTAGGTGCCGCTTCTGTTAGCGAGACGCGTATATTTACCTAAAATATTTAAAACTCAGCTCCTGTTTCGTCTTAATTCTTCGAGCAACGCCTCCTACATGTCGGAAGGGGTACAAAATGAAAGTGAAGTGAGTGAGTGGGGTGGAATGAGTGAGTGGGGTGGAATGAGTGAGTGGAGTGGGTGTGAGTGAGTGAAGTGAGTTTAGGGGGAAACAACACAGTTGCACTTTTCACTCACTACATACAAAATCCAATCTGTAATGACCACACAAATACATAGAAAATGGCACGTCAAAGACAAATCTTGCAAATCTCGATTTCTTTTTGTGTAGGATGAATCACTACACGCATCGCCAATCACCATAGGTACAGTTGTACTTATACAAATGCGGTCTCCCATCCTGGCGTTGCTCGAAGTTTACTTAGTTTAAGTAGCTCAAGATATTAAAAAAAGGCGCTGGTGGCCTAGCGGTAAGAGCGTGCGACTTTCAATCCGGAGGTCGCGGTTCAAACCCCGGCTCGTACCAATGAGTTTTTCGGAACTTATGTACGAAATATCATTTGATATGTACCAGTTGCTTCTCGGTGAAAAAAAACATCGTGAGGAAACCGGACTAATCCCAATAAGGCCTAGTTTCCCCTCTGGGTTCGAAGGTCAGATGGCGGTCGCTTTCGTAAAAACTAGTGCCTACGTCAATTCTTGGGATTAGTTGTCAAGCGGACCCCAGGCTCCCATGAGCCGTGGCAAAATGCCGGGATAACGCGAGGAAGAAGAAGTAGCTCAAGATATTATTTTGTTAAGTTCCTTAAGAATTAATTAATCAGATTTAAGGTTTACCTTACTTACGTTGTTGTAGAGAATAACATAACAACTAATTACCTGATTCCCCTGGCCACATCATAAGGCGTAGTCCTCCACGCTTTAGCCTCAACCGTCTTTCCATCCGGCAATGTAACAACAATACTGACATCAGGTTTCTTGGCCAACTCCTCGGCATACTGCACTTTGTATTTGTCCCACAGGGTGATCCTCTTTTGTATGAACTCCGGCCACGGGTTGAGCTCAGAGACACCGCCAGAGTCCTCTGTTTTCTTCTTCTTCTCCTTCATTGCTTTAGTTTTTGACTGAAACAAGATTTTAAAGTTTATGATGGGATCAGGGTGAAATTAAAGGTTGTTCATGACATGATGCAAAGAATTGAATTCAGAAAAAGCCTGAAAAAGTATTCTCTGCTTCATTTGGCGTAATGTATGTGACGTATGTGTCTCTGGACATGTATAATTACTTGTTTTTAGCAGGTATTACACATAGAAAACATATTTAACGTGGGTAAACAACAAACTACTGAAGAAAACAATTTTGCATACCTAAAGATACAGTTAAGCAATATAAGAAAACCTATCATAAGTAATCTCATCACATTGTCAAGATGATCGGGCAGGTTGGGGAGTAAAAGAACGGGTCAAAATTAGTATGAATATTTCATATTCAAATACAACCATAAATAAATAAAAAAAGATTCTATAGATGAATGTAAAGAGAGTTTTAACATGTATCAGTTTGTGGTTGTTATTTTGACTTCATTGTAAGTTTTAATACAAATACAGGGTGGCTAAAAAATAACTGCATTCCCGTTGCCAGGGAGGTTTGGCTGGTCCATTTTCTATGGGAACCCTCCCATTTTTTTTCGCGATTACGGGGTTGGTTCCGTAGTAAAAGTTGCTCAGTATAATCCCAAAACCTCCCTGGCAACGGGAATGCAGTTATTTTTTAGCCACCGTGTATACATAAATAATAATGGAGTAATACAAATATTTCAAGTATTACCAAAACTCAGGGGCGTATTTACCCTAGGGCCAACCGGGCCATGGCCCGGGGCGCCAACCCCCGGAGGCGGCATATGCCGCCCCTGGCGGATTGCAAGATTGCGGACTCTAATCATAAGTGTGCTAGATTCATATCCAGTTATTCAACAACTAAAGGTATGTAAGGAAGAATAGTTTTAATGTAATCTTTAGGAAAGTTAAGGTTATTGTTATGATGGGTCTTCAAGTTTGATGACGAAATCCTACCCATGTGGCATAGCCTCCCCGCGCGCTGACTCTACGAAAACTGAACAACTTTAACATCACTCAGAGCATTAAGACTATGACTGTTAGGTTGGAATTAATTTGTTTAAAGCCCTGCCTTGTCGTTTATGTTAAGATCCTTGATTGCGTCGGCAGCAGAGTCTCCCATTGCGGCAAAAATCCTCGATACCGATCCGTTCCGTATCGTGACAGTACTGACAGTGACATGCAGTGTTGCCAGATGAAATCTGAAATATTCAGTAGGAATAAAATCGTTTTAGCAGTAGATAGGGGAAAAAAGCA